>NW_025062510.1:0-35499 GCF_018153295.1 Drosophila grimshawi | reverse complement strand
AATGCAGTTTTGTTCCAAAGATTGAGTGAATTCTAAAAACACCTTTATAATTGAAATGCGGCAATTTTGACGAAGATATGGCCATTTATTTCAAGGTAGACCCTATTTAATGCTTTCCATATATTTTCTGTTGATCAAAGAATATCCCTTAATATCTTTCTTAGATGAGTCGGAAGTCAAACTATTTTAATGCAGTTTTGTTCCAAAGATCAAGTGAATTCTTAAAACACCTTTATAATTGAAATGCGGCAATTTTTGACGAAGATATGGCCATTTATTTCAAGGTTGACCCTATTTAATGTTTGGCTTATATTTTTTGTTGATCAAAGAATATCCCTTAATATCTTTCTTAGATGAGTAGGAAGTCAAATTATTTTAATGCAGTTTTGTTTCAAAGATCAAGTGAATTCTAAAAACACCTTTATAATTGAAATGGGGCAATTTTTGACGAAGATATGGCCATTTATTTCAGGTTGACCCTATTTAATGCTTTCCATATGTTTTCTATTTATCGAAGAATATCCCTTAATATCTTTCTTAGATGAGTCGGAAGTCAAATTCTTTTAATGCAGTTTTGTTCCAAAGATCGAGTGAATTCTAAAAACACCTTTATAATTGATATGGGGCATTTTTTGACGGAGATATGGCCATTTATTTCAACGTAGACCCTATTTAATGCTTTCCATATATTTTCTGTTGATCAAAGAATATCCCTTAATATCTTTCTTAGATGAGTCGGAAGTCAAATTATTTTAATGCAGTTTTGTTCCAAAGATTGAGTGAATTCTAAAAACACCTTTATAATTGAAATGCGGCAATTTTTGACGAAGATATGGCCATTTATTTCAAGGTAGACCCCATTTAATGCTTTCCATATATTTTCTATTTATCGAAGAATATCCCTTAATATCTTTCTTAGATGAGTCGGAAGTCAAATTATTTTAATGCAGTTTTGTTCCAAAGATTGAGTGAATTCTAAAAACACCTTTATAATTGAAATGCGGCAATTTTTGACGAAGATATGGCCATTTATTTCAAGGTAGACCCTATTTAATGCTTTCCATATATTTTCTATTTATCGAAGAATATCCCTTAATATCTTTCTTAGATGAGTCGGAAGTCAAATTATTTTGATGCAGTTTTGTTCCAAAGATTGAGTGAATTCTAAAAACACCTTTATAATTGAAATGGGGCAATTTTTGACGAAGATATGGCCATTTATTTCAAGGTAGACCCTATTTACTGCTTTCCATATATTTTCTGTTGATCGAAGAATATCCCTTAATATCTTTAAGGGATATTCTTCGATTAATAGAAAATATAAAAAAGCATTCAACCTTGAAATAAATGGCCATATCTTAATTAATTTTTGACGAAGATATGGCCATTTATTTCAAGGTTGACCCTATTTAATGTTTGGCTTATATTTTCTATTAATCAAAGAATATCCCTTAATATCTTTCTTTGATGAGTTGGAAGTCAAATTATTTTAAAGAAGTTTTGTTCCAAAGATCGAGTGAATTCTAAAAACACCTTTAAATTTGAAATGCGGCAATTTTTGACGAAGATATGGCCATTTATTTCAAGGTAGACCCTATTTAATGCTTTCCATATATTTTCTGTTGATCAAAGAATATCCCTTAATATCTTTCTTAGATGAGTCGGAAGTCAAATTATTTTAATGCAGTTTTGTTTCAAAGATCAAGTGAATTCTAAAAACACCTTTATAATTGAAATGGGGCAATTTTTGACAGAGATATGGCCATTTATTTCAAGGTAGACCCTATTTAATGCTTTCCATATATTTTCTGTTGATCAAAGAATATCCCTTAATATCTTTCTTAGATGAGTCGGAAGTCAAATTATTTTAATGCAGTTTTGTTTCAAAGATCAAGTGAATTCTAAAAACACCTTTATAATTGAAATGGGGCAATTTTAGACGAAGATATGGCCATTTATTTCAAGGTAGACCCTATTTAATGCTTTTCATATATTTTCTATTTATCGAAGAATATCCCTTAATATCTTTCTTAGATGAGTCGGAAGTCAAATTATTTTAATGCAGTTTTGTTCCAAAAATCGAGTGAATTCTAAAAACACCTTTATAATTGAAATGCGGCAATTTTTGACGAAGATATGGCCATTTATTTCAAGGTTGACCCTATTTAATGTTTGGCTTATATTTTCTATTAATCGAAGAATATCCCTTAATATCTTTCTTAGATGAGTCGGAAGTCAAATTATTTTGATGCAGTTTTGTTTCAAAGATCAAGTGAATTCTAAAAACACCTTTATAATTGAAATGGGGCAATTTTTGACGAAGATATGGCCATTTATTTCAAGATTGACCCTATTTAATGCTTTCCATATATTTTGTATTTATCGAAGAATATCCCTTAATATCTTTCTTAGATGAGTCGGAAGTCAAATTATTTTAATGCAGTTTTGTTCCAAAGATCGAGTCAATTCTACAAAACACCTTTATAATTGAAATGGGCCGATTTTTGACGGAGATATGGCAATTTATTTCAAGGTAGACCCTATTTAATGCTTTCCATATATTTTCTGTTGATCAAAGAATATCCCTTAATATCTTTCTTAGATGAGTCGAAAGTCAAATTATTTTAATGCAGTTTTGTTCCAAAGATCAAGTGAATTCAAAAAACACCTTTATAATTGAAATGGGGCAATTAAGACGAAGATATGGCCATTTATTTCAAGGTTGACCCTATTTAATGTTTGGCTTATATTTTCTATTAATCGAAGAATATCCCTTAATATCTTTCTTAGATGAGTCGGAAGTCAAATTATTTTAATGCAGTTTTGTTCCAAAGATCAAGTGAATTCTAACAACACCTTTATAATTGAAGTGGGGCAATTTTTGACGAAGATATGGCCATTTATTTCAAGATTGACCCTATTTAATGCTTTCCATATATTTTCTATTTATCGAAGAATATCCCTTAATATCTTTCTTAGATGAGTCGGAAGTCAAATTATTTTAATGCAGTTTTGTTCCAAAAATCGAGTGAATTCTAAAAACACCTTTATAATTGAAATGCGGCAATTTTAGACGAAGATATGGCCATTTATTTCAAGGTTGATCCTATTTAATGTTTGGCTTATATTTTCTATTAATCGAAGAATATCCCTTAATATCTTTCTTAGATGAGTCGGAAGTCAAATTATTTTAATGCAGTTTTGTTTCAAAGATTAAGCGAATTCTAAAAACACCTTTATAATTGAAGTGGGGCAATTTTTGACGAAGATATGGCCATTTATTTCAAGATTGACCCTATTTAATGCTTTCCATATATTTTCTATTTATCGAAGAATATCCCTTAATATCTTTCTTAGATGAGTCGAAAGTCAAATTATTTTGATGCAGTTTTGTTTCAAAGATCAAGTGAATTCTAAAAACACCTTTATAACTGAAATGGGGCAATTAAGACGAAGATATGGCCATTTATTTCAAGGTTGACCCTATTTAATGTTTGGCTTATATTTTCTATTTATCGAAGAATATCCCTTAATATCTTTCTTAGATGAGTCGGAAGTCAAATTATTTTGATGCAGTTTTGTTTCAAAGATCAAGTGAATTCTAAAAACACCTTTATAATTGAAATGCGGCAATTTTTGACGAAGATATGGCCATTTATTTCAAGGTTGACCCTATTTAATGTTTGGCTTATATTTTCTATTAATCGAAGAATATCCCTTAATATCTTTCTTAGATGAGTCGGAAGTCAAATTATTTTGATGCAGTTTTGTTTCAAAGATCAAGTGAATTCTAAAAACACTTTTATAATTGAAATGGGGCAATTTTTGATGAAGATATGGCCATTTATTTCAAGGTAGACCCTATTTACTGCTTTCCATATATTTTCTGTTGATCGAAGAATATCCCTTAATATCTTTAAGGGATATTCTTCGATTAATAGAAAATATAAAACAAAATAGGGTCAACCTTGAAATAAATGGCCATATCTTAATTAATTTTTGACGAAGATATGGCCATTTATTTCAAGGTTGACCCTATTTAATGTTTGGCTTATATTTTCTATTAATCAAAGAATATCCCTTAATATCTTTCTTTGATGAGTTGGAAGTCAAATTATTTTAAAGAAGTTTTGTTCCAAAGATCGAGTGAATTCTAAAAACACCTTTAAATTTGAAATGCGGCAATTTTTGACGAAGATATGGCCATTTATTTCAAGGTAGACCCTATTTAATGCTTTCCATATATTTTCTGTTGATCAAAGAATATCCCTTAATATCTTTCTTAGATGAGTCGGAAGTCAAATTATTTTAATGCAGTTTTGTTTCAAAGATCAAGTGAATTCTAAAAACACCTTTATAATTGAAATGGGGCAATTTTTGACAGAGATATGGCCATTTATTTCAAGGTAGACCCTATTTAATGCTTTCCATATATTTTCTGTTGATCAAAGAATATCCCTTAATATCTTTCTTAGATGAGTCGGAAGTCAAATTATTTTAATGCAGTTTTGTTTCAAAGATCAAGTGAATTCTAAAAACACCTTTATAATTGAAATGGGGCAATTTTAGACGAAGATATGGCCATTTATTTCAAGGTAGACCCTATTTAATGCTTTTCATATATTTTCTATTTATCGAAGAATATCCCTTAATATCTTTCTTAGATGAGTCGGAAGTCAAATTATTTTAATGCAGTTTTGTTCCAAAAATCGAGTGAATTCTAAAAACACCTTTATAATTGAAATGCGGCAATTTTTGACGAAGATATGGCCATTTATTTCAAGGTTGACCCTATTTAATGTTTGGCTTATATTTTCTATTAATCGAAGAATATCCCTTAATATCTTTCTTAGATGAGTCGGAAGTCAAATTATTTTAATGCAGTTTTGTTTCAAAGATCAAGTGAATTCTAAAAACACCTTTATAATTGAAATGGGGCAATTTTTGACGAAGATATGGCCATTTATTTCAAGATTGACCCTATTTAATGCTTTCCATATATTTTGTATTTATCGAAGAATATCCCTTAATATCTTTCTTAGATGAGTCGGAAGTCAAATTATTTTAATGCAGTTTTGTTCCAAAGATCGAGTCAATTCTACAAAACACCTTTATAATTGAAATGGGCCGATTTTTGACGGAGATATGGCAATTTATTTCAAGGTAGACCCTATTTAATGCTTTCCATATATTTTCTGTTGATCAAAGAATATCCCTTAATATCTTTCTTAGATGAGTCGAAAGTCAAATTATTTTAATGCAGTTTTGTTCCAAAGATCAAGTGAATTCAAAAAACACCTTTATAATTGAAATGGGGCAATTAAGACGAAGATATGGCCATTTATTTCAAGGTTGACCCTATTTAATGTTTGGCTTATATTTTCTATTAATCGAAGAATATCCCTTAATATCTTTCTTAGATGAGTCGGAAGTCAAATTATTTTGATGCAGTTTTGTTTCAAAGATCAAGTGAATTCTAAAAACACCTTTATAATTGAAATGGGGCAATTTTTGACGAAGATATGGCCATTTATTTCAAGATTGACCCTATTTAATGCTTTTCATATATTTTCTATTTATCGAAGAATATCCCTTAATATCTTTCTTAGATGAGTCGGAAGTCAAATTATTTTAATGCAGTTTTGTTCCAAAAATCGAGTGAATTCTAAAAACACCTTTATAATTGAAATGCGGCAATTTTTGACGAAGATATGGCCATTTATTTCAAGGTTGACCCTATTTAATGTTTGGCTTATATTTTCTATTAATCGAAGAATATCCCTTAATATCTTTCTTAGATGAGTCGGAAGTCAAATTATTTTGATGCAGTTTTGTTTCAAAGATCAAGTGAATTCTAAAAACACCTTTATAATTGAAATGGGGCAATTTTTGACGAAGATATGGCCATTTATTTCAAGATTGACCCTATTTAATGCTTTCCATATATTTTGTATTTATCGAAGAATATCCCTTAATATCTTTCTTAGATGAGTCGGAAGTCAAATTATTTTAATGCAGTTTTGTTCCAAAGATCGAGTCAATTCTACAAAACACCTTTATAATTGAAATGGGCCGATTTTTGACGGAGATATGGCAATTTATTTCAAGGTAGACCCTATTTAATGCTTTCCATATATTTTCTGTTGATCAAAGAATATCCCTTAATATCTTTCTTAGATGAGTCGAAAGTCAAATTATTTTAATGCAGTTTTGTTCCAAAGATCAAGTGAATTCAAAAAACACCTTTATAATTGAAATGGGGCAATTAAGACGAAGATATGGCCATTTATTTCAAGGTTGACCCTATTTAATGTTTGGCTTATATTTTCTATTAATCGAAGAATATCCCTTAATATCTTTCTTAGATGAGTCGGAAGTCAAATTATTTTGATGCAGTTTTGTTTCAAAGATCAAGTGAATTCTAAAAACACCTTTATAATTGAAATGGGGCAATTTTTGACGAAGATATGGCCATTTATTTCAAGATTGACCCTATTTAATGCTTTCCATATATTTTGTATTTATCGAAGAATATCCCTTAATATCTTTCTTAGATGAGTCGGAAGTCAAATTATTTTAATGCAGTTTTGTTCCAAAGATCGAGTCAATTCTAAAAACACCTTTATAATTGAAATGGGGCAATTTTAGACGAAGATATGGCCATTTATTTCAAGGTAGACCCTATTTAATGCTTTTCATATATTTTCTATTTATCGAAGAATATCCCTTAATATCTTTCTTAGATGAGTCGGAAGTCAAATTATTTTAATGCAGTTTTGTTCCAAAAATCGAGTGAATTCTAAAAACACATTTATAATTGAAATGGGGCAATTTTTGACGAAGATATGGCCATTTATTTCAAGGTTGACCCTATTTAATGTTTGGCTTATATTTTCTATTAATCGAAGAATATCCCTTAATATCTTTCTTAGATGAGTCGGAAGTCAAATTATTTTAATGCAGTTTTGTTTCGAAGATCAAGTGAATTCTAAAAACACCTTTATAATTGAAATGGGGCAATTTTTGACGAAGATATGGCCATTTATTTCAAGGTAGACCCTATTTAATGCTTTCCATATATTTTCTATTTATCGAAGAATATCCCTTAATATCTTTCTTAGATGAGTCGGAAGTCAAATTATTTTAATGCAGTTTTGTTCCAAAGATTGAGTGAATTCTAAAAACACCTTTATAATTGAAATGCGGCAATTTTTGACGAAGATATGGCCATTTATTTCAAGGTAGACCCTATTTAATGCTTTCCATATATTTTCTGTTGATCAAAGAATATCCCTTAATATCTTTCTTAGATGAGTCGGAAGTCAAATTATTTTAATGCAGTTTTGTTCCAAAGATCAAGTGAATTCTTAAAACACCTTTATAATTGAAATGCGGCAATTTTTGACGAAGATATGGCCATTTATTTCAAGGTTGACCCTATTTAATGTTTGGCTTATATTTTTTGTTGATCAAAGAATATCCCTTAATATCTTTCTTAGATGAGTCGGAAGTCAAATTATTTTAATGCAGTTTTGTTCCAAAGATCAAGTGAATTCTAAAAACACCTTTATAATTGAAATGGGGCAATTTTTGACGAAGATATGGCCATTTATTTCAAGGTTGACCCTATTTAATGCTTTCCATATATTTTCTATTTATCGAAGAAAATCCCTTAATATCTTTCTTAGATGAGTCGGAAGTCAAATTCTTTTAATGCAGTTTTGTTCCAAAGATCGAGTGAATTCTAAAAACACCTTTATAATTGATATGGGGCATTTTTTGACGGAGATATGGCCATTTATTTCAACGTAGACCCTATTTAATGCTTTCCATATATTTTCTGTTGATCAAAGAATATCCCTTAATATCTTTCTTAGATGAGTCGGAAGTCAAATTATTTTAATGCAGTTTTGTTCCAAAGATTGAGTGAATTCTAAAAACACCTTTATAATTGAAATGGGGCCTTTTTAGACGAAGATATAGCCATTTATTTCAAGGTTGACCCTATTTAATGTTTGGCTTATATTTTCTATTTATCGAAGAATATCCCTTAATATCTTTCTTAGATGAGTCGGAAGTCTAATTATTTTAATGCAGTTTTGTTCCAAAGATCGAGTGAATTCTAAAAACACCTTTATAATTGAAATGGGGCAATTTTTGACGAAGATATGGCCATTTATTTCAAGGTAGACCCTATTTAATGCTTTCCATATATTTTCTGTTGATCAAAGAATATCCCTTAATATCTTTCTTAGATGAGTCGGAAGTCAAATTATTTTAATGCAGTTTTGTTCCAAAGATCGAGTGAATTCTAAAAACACCTTTATAATTGAAATGCGGCAATTTTTGACGGAGATATGGCCATTTATTTCAAGGTAGACCCTATTTAATGCTTTCCATATATTTTTAATTTATCGAAGAATATCCCTTAATATCTTTCTTAGATGAGTCGAAAGTCAAATTATTTTAATGCAGTTTTGTTCCAAAGATCAAGTGAATTCTAAAAACACCTTTATAATTGAAATGGGGCAATTAAGACGAAGATATGGCCATTTATTTCAAGGTTGACCCTATTTAATGTTTGGCTTATATTTTCTATTAATCGAAGAATATCTCTTAATATCTTTCTTAGATTAGTCGCAAAACAAACTATTTTAATGCAGTTTTGTTCCAAAGATTGAGTGAATTCTAAAAACACATTTATAATTGAAATGCGGCAATTTTTGACGAAGATATGGCCATTTATTTCAAGGTAGACCCTATTTAATGCTTTCCATATATTTTCTGTTGATCAAAGAATATCCCTTAATATCTTTCTTAGATGAGTCGGAA
The DNA here is from genome assembly GCF_018153295.1 of Drosophila grimshawi. Lineage (NCBI taxonomy): Eukaryota > Metazoa > Arthropoda > Insecta > Diptera > Drosophilidae > Drosophila > Drosophila grimshawi. The sequence continues at coordinate 26,667 of NW_025062510.1, read as the reverse complement.
GTCAAATTATTTTAATGCAGTTTTGTTCCAAAGATCAAGTGAATTCTTAAAACACCTTTATAATTGAAATGCGGCAATTTTTGACGAAGATATGGCCATTTATTTCAAGGTTGACCCTATTTAATGTTTGGCCTATATTTTCTATTTATCGGAGAATATCCCATAATATCTTTCTTAGATGAGTCGGAAGTCAAATTGTTTTAATGCAGTTTTGTTCCAAAGATCAAGTGAATTCTTAAAACACCTTTATAATTGAAATGCGGCAATTTTTGACGAAGATATGGCCATTTATTTCAAGGTAGACCCTATTTAATGCTTTCCATATATTTTATGTTGATCAAAGAATATCCCTTAATATCTTTCTTAGATGAGTCAGAAGTCAAATTATTTTAATGCAGTTTTGTTTCAAAGATCAAGTGAATTCTAAAAACACCTTTATAATTGAAATGGAGCAATTTTTGACAGAGATATGGCCATTTATTTCAAGGTAGACCCTATTTAATGCTTTCCATATATTTTCTGTTGATCAAAGAATATCCCTTAATATCTTTCTTAGATGAGTCGGAAGTCAAATTATTTTAGTGCAGTTTTGTTCCAAAGATTGAGTGAATTCTAAAAACACCTTTATAATTGAAATGGGGCAATTTGAGACGAAGATATGGCCATTTATTTCAAGGTAGACCCTATTTAATGCTTTTCATATATTTTCTATTTATCGAAGAATATCCCTTAATATCTTTCTTAGATGAGTCGGAAGTCAAATTATTTTAATGCAGTTTTGTTCCAAAAATCGAGTGAATTCTAAAAACACCTTTATAATTGAAATGGGGCAATTTTAGACGAAGATATGGCCATTTATTTCAAGGTTGACCCTATTTAATGTTTGGCTTATATTTTCTATTTATCGAAGAATATCCCTTAATATCTTTCTTAGATGAGTCGGAAGTCAAATTATTTTAATGCAGTTTTGTTCCAAAGATTGAGTGAATTCTAAAAACACCTTTATAATTGAAATGCGGCAATTTTTGACGAAGATATGGCCATTTATTTCAAGGTAGACCCTATTTAATGCTTTCCATATATTTTCTGTTGATCAAAGAATATCCCTTAATATCTTTCTTAGATGAGTCGGAAGTCAAATTATTTTAATGCAGTTTTGTTCCAAAGATCAAGTGAATTCTAAAAACACCTTTATAATTGAAATGGGGCAATTTTTGACAGAGATATGGCCATTTATTTCAAGGTAGACCCTATTTAATGCTTTCCATATATTTTCTGTTGATCAAAGAATATCCCTTAATATCTTTCTTAGATGAGTCGGAAGTCAAATTATTTTAATGCAGTTTTGTTCCAAAGATTGAGTGAATTCTAAAAACACCATTATAATTGAAATGCGGCAATTTTTGACGAAGATATGGCCATTTATTTCAAGGTAGACCCTATTTAATGCTTTCCATATATTTTCTGTTGATCAAAGAATATCCCTTAATATCTTTCTTAGATGAGTCGGAAGTCAAATTATTTTAATGCAGTTTTGTTCCAAAGATCAAGTGAATTCTAAAAACACCTTTATAATTGAAATGGGGCAATTATAGACGAAGATATGGCCATTTATTTCAAGGTAGACCCTATTTAATGCTTTCCATATATTTTCTGTTGATCAAAGAATATCCCCTAATATCTTTCTTAGATGAGTCGGAAGTCAAATTATTTTATTGCAGTTTTGTTTCAAAGATCGAGTGAATTTTAAAAACACCTTTATAATTGAAATGGGGCAATTTTAGACGAAGATATGGCCATTTATTTCAAGGTAGACCCTATTTAATGCTTTCCATATATTTTCTGTTGATCAAAGAATATCCCTTAATATCTTTCTTAAATGAGTCGAAAGTCAAATTATTTTAATGCAGTTTTGTTCCAAAGATCAAGTGAATTCTAAAAACACCTTTATAATTGAAATGGGGCAATTTTAGACGAAGATATGGCCATTTATTTCAAGGTTGACCCTATTTAATGCTTTCCATATATTTTCTGTTGATCAAAAAATATCCCTTAATATCTTTCTTAGATGAGTCGGAAGTCAAATTGTTTTGATGCAGTTTTGTTTCAAAGATCAAGTGAATTCTAAAAACACCTTTATAATTGAAATGGGGCAATTTTTGACGAAGATATGGCCATTTATTTCAAGGTTGACCCCATTTAATGCTTTCCATATATTTGCTATTTATCGAAGAATATCCCTTAATATCTTTCTTAGATGAGTCGGAAGTCAAATTATTTTAATGCAGTTTTGTTTCAAAGATCAAGTGAATTCTAAAAACACCTTTATAATTGAAATGGGGCAATTTTAGACGAAGATATGGCCATTTATTTCAAGGTAGACCCTATTTAATGCTTTTCATAAATTTTCTATTTATCGAAGAATATCCCTTAATATCTTTCTTAGATGAGTCGGAAGTCAAATTATTTTAATGCAGTTTTGTTCCAAAATCGAGTGAATTCTAAAAACACCTTTATAATTGAAATGGGGCAATTTTAGACGAAGATATGGCCATTTATTTCAAGGTTGACCCTATTTAATGTTGGGCTTATATTTTCTATTAATCGAAGAATATCCCTTAATATCTTTCTTAGATGAGTCGGAAGTCAAATTATTTTATTGCAGTTTTGTTCCAAAGATCAAGTGAATTTTAAAAACACCTTTATAATTGAAATGGGGCAATTTTAGACGAAGATATGGCCATTTATTTCAAGGTAGACCCTATTTAATGCTTTCCATATATTTTCTATTTATCGAAGAATATCCCTTAATATCTTTCTTAGATGAGTCGGAAGTCAAATTATTTTAATGCAGTTTTGTTTCAAGGATCGAGTGAATTCTAAAAACACCTTTATAATTGAAATGGGGCAATTATAGACGAAGATATGGCCATTTATTTCAAGGTAGACCCTATTTAATGCTTTCCGTATATTTTCTATTTATCGAAGAATATCCCTTAATATCTTTCTTAGATGAGTCGGAAGTCAAATTATTTTAATGCAGTTTTGTTCCAAAATCGAGTGAATTCTAAAAACACCTTTATAATTGAAATGTTGCAATTTTAGACGAAGATATGGCCATTTATTTCAAGGTAGACCCTATTTAATGCTTTCCATATATTTTCTGTTGATCAAAAAATATCCCGTAATATCTTTCTTAGATGAGTCGGAAGTCAAATTAATTTAATGCAGTTTTGTTTCAAAGATCAAGTGAATTCTAAAAACACCTTTATAATTGAAATGGGGCAATTTTTGACGAAGATATGGCCATTTATTTCAAGGTAGACCCTATTTAATGTTTGGCTTATATTTTCTATTTATCGAAGAATATCCCTTAATATCTTTCTTAAATGAGTCGGAAGTAAAATTATTTTAATGCAGTTTTGTTTCAAAGATCGAGTGAATTCTAAAAACACATTTATAATTGAAATGGGGCAATTATAGACGAAGATATGGCCATTTATTTCAAGGTTGACCCTATTTAATGCTTTCCATATATTTTCTGTTGATCAAAGAATATCCCTTAATATCTTTCTTAGATGAGTCGGAAGTCAAATTGTTTTGATGCAGTTTTGTTTCAAAGATCAAGTGAATTCTAAAAACACCTTTATAATTGAAATGGGGCAATTTTTGACGAAGATATGGCCATTTATTTCAAGGTTGACCCCATTTAATGCTTTCCATATATTTGCTATTTATCGAAGAATATCCCTTAATATCTTTCTTAGATGAGTCGGAAGTCAAATTATTTTAATGCAGTTTTGTTCCAAAGATCGAGTGAATTCTAAAAACACCTTTTCAATTGATATGGGGCATTTTTTGACGGAGATATGGCCATTTATTTCAAGGTAGACCATATTTAATGCTTTCCATATATTTTCTGTTGATCAAAGAATATCCCTTAATATCTTTCTTAGATGAGTCGGAATTCAAATTATTTTAATGCAGTTTTGTTCCAAAGATCAAGTGAATTCTAAAAACACCTTTATAATTGAAAAGGGGCAATTTTAGACGAAGATATGGCCATTTATTTCAAGGTTGACCCTATTTAATGTTTGGCTTATATTTTCTATTTATCGAAGAATATCCCTTAATATCTTTCTTAGATGAGTCGGAAGTCAAATTATTTTAATGCAGTTTTGTTCCAAAGATCGAGTGAATTCTAAAAACACCTTTATAATTGAAATGGGGCAATTTTTGACGAAGATATGGCCATTTATTTCAAGGTAGACCCTATTTAATGCTTTCCATATATTTTCTGTTGATCAAAGAATCTCCCTTAATATCTTTCTTAGATGAGTCGGAAGTCAAATTATTTTAATGCAGTTTTGTTCCAAAGATCGAGTGAATTCTAAAAACACCTTTATAATTGAAATGGGGCAATTTTGACGGAGATATGGCCATTTATTTCAAGGTAGACCCCATTTAATGCTTTCCATATATTTTTTATTTATCGAAGAATATCCCTTAATATCTTTCTTAGATGAGTCGGAAGTCAAATTATTTTAATGCAGTTTTGTTCCAAAGATCAAGTGAATTCTAAAAACACCTTTATAATTGAAATGCGGCAATTTTTGACGAAGATATGGCCATTTATTTCAAGGTTGACCATATTTAATGTTTGGCTTATATTTTCTATTTATCGAAGAATATCCCTTAATATCTTTCTTAGATGAGTCGGAAGTCAAATTATTTTAATGCAGTTTTGTTCCAAAGATCGAGCGAATTCTAAAAACACCTTTATAATTGAAGTGGGGCAATTTTTGACGAAGATATGGCCATTTATTTCAAGGTAGACCCTATTTAATGCTTTCCATATATTTTCTATTTATCGAAGAATATCCCTTAATATCTTTCTTAAATGAGTCGGAAGTTAAATTATTTTAATGCAGTTTTGTTCCAAAGATCGAGTGAATTCTAAAAACACCTTTATAATTGAAATGGGGCAATTATAGACGAAGATATGGCCATTTATTTCAAGGTTGACCCTATTTAATGCTTTCCATATATTTTCTGTTGATCAAAGAATATCCCTTAATATCTTTCTTAGATGAGTCGGAAGTCAAATTAATTTAATGCAGTTTTGTTTCAAAGATCGAGTGAATTCTAAAAACACCTTTATAATTGAAATGGGGCAATTTTTGACGAAGATATGGCCATTTATTTCAAGGTAGACCCTATTTAATGCTTTCCATATATTTTCTATTTATCGAAGAATATCCCTTAATATCTTTCTTAAATGAGTCGGAAGTAAAATTATTTTAATGCAGTTTTGTTCCAAAGATCGAGTGAATTCTAAAAACACCTTTATAATTGAAATGGGGCAATTATAGACGAAGATATGGCCATTTATTTCAAGGTTGACCCTATTTAATGCTTTCCATATATTTTCTGTTGATCAAAGAATATCCCTTAATATCTTTCTTAGATGAGTCGGAAGTCAAATTGTTTTGATGCAGTTTTGTTTCAAAGATCAAGTGAATTCTAAAAACACCTTTATAATTGAAATGGGGCAATTTTTGACGAAGATATGGCCATTTATTTCAAGGTTGACCCCATTTAATGCTTTCCATATATTTGCTATTTATCGAAGAATATCCCTTAATATCTTTCTTAGATGAGTCGGAAGTCAAATTATTTTAATGCAGTTTTGTTCCAAAGATCGAGTGAATTCTAAAAACACCTTTTCAATTGATATGGGGCATTTTTTGACGGAGATATGGCCATTTATTTCAAGGTAGACCATATTTAATGCTTTCCATATATTTTCTGTTGATCAAAGAATATCCCTTAATATCTTTCTTAGATGAGTCGGAATTCAAATTATTTTAATGCAGTTTTGTTCCAAAGATCGAGTGAATTCTAAAAACACCTTTATAATTGAAAAGGGGCCTTTTTAGACGAAGATATGGCCATTTATTTCAAGGTTGACCCTATTTAATGTTTGGCTTATATTTTCTATTTATCGAAGAATATCCCTTAATATCTTTTTTAGATGAGTCGGAAGTCAAATTATTTTAATGCAGTTTTGTTCCAAAGATCGAGTGAATTCTAAAAACACTTTTATAATTGAAATGGGGCAATTTTTGACGAAGATATGGCCATTTATTTCAAGGTAGACCCTATTTAATGCTTTCCATATATTTTCTGTTGATCAAAGAATCTCCCTTAATATCTTTCTTAGATGAGTCGGAAGTCAAATTATTTTAATGCAGTTTTGTTCCAAAGATCGAGCGAATTCTAAAAACACCTTTATAATTGAAATGGGGCAATTTTGACGGAGATATGGCCATTTATTTCAAGGTAGACCCCATTTAATGCTTTCCATATATTTTTTATTTATCGAAGAATATCCCTTAATATCTTTCTTAGATGAGTCGGAAGTCAAATTATTTTAATGCAGTTTTGTTCCAAAGATCAAGTGAATTCTAAAAACACCTTCATAATTGAAATGGGGCAATTTTTGACGAAGATATGGCCATTTATTTCAAGGTAGACCCTATTTAATGCTTTCCATATATTTTCTGTTGATCAAAGAATCTCCCTTAATATCTTTCTTAGATGAGTCGGAAGTCAAATTATTTTAATGCAGTTTTGTTTCAAAGATCAAGTGAATTCTAAAAACACCTTTATAATTGAAATGGGGCAATTTTAGACGAAGATATGGCCATTTATTTCAAGGTTGACCCTATTTAATGTTTGGCTTATATTTTCTATTTATCGAAGAATATCCCTTAATATCTTTCTTAGATGAGTCGGAAGTCAAATTATTTTAATGCAGTTTTGTTCCAAAGATCGAGTGAATTCTAAAAACACCTTTTCAATTGATATGGGGCATTTTTTGACGGAGATATGGCCATTTATTTCAAGGTAGACCATATTTAATGCTTTCCATATATTTTCTGTTGATCAAAGAATATCCCTTAATATCTTTCTTAGATGAGTCGGAATTCAAATTATTTTAATGCAGTTTTGTTCCAAAGATCGAGTGAATTCTAAAAACACCTTTATAATTGAAATGGGGCAGTCTTTGACGAAGATATGGCCATTTATTTCAAGGTTGACCCTATTTAATGTTTGGCTTATATTTTCTATTTATCGAAGAATATCCCTTAATATCTTTCTTAGATGAGTCGAAAGTCAAATTATTTTAATGCAGTTTTGTTCCAAAGATCGAGTGAATTCTAAAAACACTTTTATAATTGAAATGGGGCAATTTTTGACGAAGATACGGCCATTTATTTCAAGGTAGACCCTATTTAATGCTTTCCATATATTTTCTGTTAATCAAAGAATATCCCTTAATATCTTTCTTAGATGAGTCGGAAGTCAAATTATTTTACTGCAGTCTTGTTCCAAAGATCGAGTGAATTCTAAAAACACCTTTATAATTGAAATGGGGCAATTTTGACGGAGATATGGCCATTTATTTCAAGGTAGACCCCATTTAATGCTTTCCATATATTTTTTATTTATCGAAGAATATCCCTTAATATCTTTCTTAGATGAGTCGGAAGTCAAATTATTTTAATGCAGTTTTGTTCCAAAGATCAAGTGAATTCTAAAAACACCTTTATAATTGAAATGGGGCAATTTTTGACGAAGATATGGCCATTTATTTCAAGGTTGACCATATTTAATGCTTTCCATATATTTTCTATTTATCGAAGAATATCCCTTAATATCTTTCTTAGATGAGTCGGAAGTCAAATTATTTTAATGCAGTTTTGTTCCAAAGATCGAGCGAATTCTAAAAACACCTTTATAATTGAAATGGGGCAATTTTTGACGAAGATATGGCCATTTATTTCAAGGTTGACCCTATTTAAAGCATTCCATATATCTTCTATTAATTGAAGAATATCCCTTTATATCTTTATTAGATGAGTCGGAAGTTAAATTATTTTAATGCAGTTTTGTTTCAAAGATCAAGTGAATTCTAAAAACACCTTTATAATTGAAATGGGGCAATTTTTGACGAAGATATGGCCATTTATTTCAAGGTTGACCCTATTTAATATTTGGCTTATATTTTCTATTAATCGAAGAATATCCCTTAATATCTTTCTTAGATGAGTCGGAAGTCAAATTATTTTAATGCAGTTTTCTTCCAAAGATCGAGTGAATTCTAAAAACACCTTTATAATTGAAATGGGGCAATTTTGACGAAGATATGGCCATTTATTTCAAGGTAGACCCTATTTAATGCTTTCCATATATTTTCTATTTATCGAAGAATTTCCCTTAATATCTTTCTTAGATGAGTCGGAAGTCAAATTATTTTAATGCAGTTTTGTTCCAAAGATCAAGTGAATTCTAAAAACACCTTTATAATTGAAATGGGGCAATTTTTGACGAAGATATGGCCATTTATTTCAAGGTAGACCCTCTTTAATGTTTGGCTTATATTTTCTATTTATCGAAGAATATCCCTTAATATCTTTCTTAGATGAGTCGGAAGTCAAATTATTTTAATGCAGTTTTGTTCCGAAGATCAAGTAAATTCTACAAAACACCTTTATAATTGAAATGGGGCGATTTTTGATGGAGATATGGCCATTTATTTCAAGGTAGACCCTATTTAATGCTTTCCATATATTTTCTATTTATCGAAGAATATCCCTTAATATCTTTCTTAGATGAGTCGGAAGTCAAATTATTTTAATGCAGTTTTGTTTCAAAGATCAAGTGAATTCTAAAAACATCTTTATAATTGAAATGGGGCAATTTTAGACGAAGATATGGCCATTTATTTCAAGGTTGACCTTATTTAATGTTTGGCTTATATTTTCTATTTATCGAAGAATATCCCTTAATATCTTTCTTAGATGAGTCGGAAGTCGAATTATTTTAATGCAGTTTTGTTTCAAAGATCAAGTGAATTCTAAAAACACCTTCATAATTGAAATGGGGCAATTTTTGACGAAGATATGGCCATTTATTTCAAGGTAGACCCTATTTAATGCTTTCCATATATTTTCTGTTGATCAAAGAATCTCCCTTAATATCTTTCTTAGATGAGTCGGAAGTCAAATTATTTTAATGCAGTTTTGTTCCAAAGATCGAGTGAATTGTAAAAACACCTTTATAATTGAAATAGGGCAATTTTAGACGAAGATATGGCCATTTATTTCAAGGTTGACCCTATTTAATGTTTGGCTTATATTTTCTATTTATCGAAGAATATCCCTTAATATCTTTCTTAGATGAGTCGAAAGTCAAATTATTTTAATGCAGTTTTGTTTCAAAGATCAAGTGAACTCTAAAAACACCTTTATAATTGAAATGGGGCAATTTTGACGAAGATATGGCCATTTATTCAAGGTAGAGCCTATTTAATGTTTTCCATATATTTTCTATTTATCGAAGAATATCCCTTAATATCTTTCTTAGATGAGTCGGAAGTCAAATTATTTTAATGCAGTTTTGTTCCAAAGATCAAGTGAATTCTAAAAACACCTTTATAATTGAAATGGGGCAATTTTTGACGAAGATATGGCCATTTATTTCAAGGTAGACCCTCTTTAATGTTTGGCTTATATTTTCTATTTATCGAAGAATATCCCTTAATATCTTTCTTAGATGAGTCGGAAGTCAAATTATTTTAATGCAGTCTTGTTTCAAAGATTAAGCGAATTCTAAAAACACCTTTATAATTGAAGTGAGGCAATTCTTGACGAAGATATGGCCATTTATTTCAAGGTAGACCCTATTTAATGCTTTCCATATATTTTATATTTATTGAAGAATATCCCTTAATATCTTTCTTAGATGAGTCGGAAGTTAAATTATTTTAATGCAGTTTTGTTCCAAAGATCAAGTGAATTCTAAAAACACCTTTATAATTGAAATGGGGCAATTTTTGACGAAGATATGGCCATTTATTTCAAGGTAGACCCTATTTAATGTTTGGCTTATATTTTCTATTAATCGAAGAATATCCCTTAATATCTTTCTTAGATGAGTCGAAAGTCAAAATAATTTAATGCAGTTTTCTTCCAAAGATCAAGTGAATTCTAAAAACACCTTTATAATTGAAATGGGGCAATTTTGACGAAGATATGGCCATTTATTTCAAGGTAGACCCTATTTAATGCTTTCCATATATTTTCTATTTATCGAAGAATATCCCTTAATATCTTTCTTAGATGAGTCGGAAGTCAAATTATTTTAATGCAGTTTTGTTCCAAAGATCAAGTGAATTCTAAAAACACCTTTATAATTGAAATGGGGCAATTTTTGACGAAGATATGGCCATTTATTTAAAGGTTGACCCTATTTAATGTTTGGCTTATATTTTCTATTAATCGAAGAATATACCTTAATATCTTTCTTAGATGAGTCGGAAGTCAAATTATTTTAATGCAGTTTTGTTCCAAAGATCAAGTGAATTCTAAAAACACCTTTATAATTGAAATGGGGCAATTTTTGACGAAGATATGGCCATTTATTTCAAGGTAGACCCTCTTTAATGTTTGGCTTATATTTTCTATTTATCGAAGAATATCCCTTAATATCTTTCTTAGATGAGTCGGAAGTCAAATTATTTTAATGCAGTTTTGTTTCAAAGATCGAGTGAATTCTAAAAACATCTTTATAATTGAAATGGGGCAATTTTAGACGAAGATATGGCCATTTATTTCAAGGTTGACCTTATTTAATGTTTGGCTTATATTTTCTATTTATCGAAGAATATCCCTTAATATCTTTCTTAGATGAATCGGAAGTCAAATTATTTTAATGCAGTTTTGTTCCAAAGATCGAGTGAATTCTAAAAAACACCTTTATAATTGAAATGGGGCAATTTTTGACGAAGATATGGCCATTTATTTCAAGGTAGACCCTATTTAATGCTTTCCATATATTTTCTGTTGATCAAAGAATCTCCCTTAATATCTTTCTTAGATGAGTCGGAAGTCAAATTATTTTAATGCAGTTTTGTTCCAAAGATCGAGTGAATTGTAAAAACACCTTTATAATTGAAATGGGGCAATTTTTGACGAAGATATGGCCATTTATTTCAAGGTTGACCCTATTTAATGTTTGGCTTATATTTTCTATTTATCGAAGAATATCCCTTAATATCTTTCTTAGATGAGTCGGAAGTCAAATTATTTTAATGCAGTTTTGTTTCAAAGATCAAGTGAATTCTAAAAACACCTTTATAATTGAAATGGGGCAATTTTTGACGAAGATATGGCCATTTATTTCAAGGTAGACCCTATTTAATGCTTTCCATATATTTTCTATTTATCGAAGAATATCCCTTAATATCTTTCTTAGATGAGTCGGAAGTCAAATTATTTTAATGCAGTTTTGTTCCAAAGATCAAGTGAATTCTAAAAACACCTTTATAATTGAAATGGGGCAATTTTTGACGAAGATATGGCCATTTATTTCAAGGTAGACCCTCTTTAATGCTTTGGCTATATATTTTCTATTTATCGAAGAATATCCCTTAATATCTTTCTTAGATGAGTCGGAAGTCAAATTATTTTAATGCAGTCTTGTTTCAAAGATTAAGCGAATTCTAAAAACACCTTTATAATTGAAGTGAGGCAATTTTTGACGAAGATATGGCCATTTATTTCAAGGTAGACCCTATTTAATGCTTTCCATATATTTTCTATTTATCGAAGAATATCCCTTAATATCTTTCTTAGATGAGTCGGAAGTCAAATTATTTTAATGCAGTTTTGTTTCAAAGATCAAGTGAATTCTAAAAACATCTTTATAATTGAAATGGGGCAATTTTTGACGAAGATATGGCCATTTATTTCAAGGTAGACCCTCTTTAATGTTTGGCTTATATTTTCTATTTATCGAAGAATATCCCTTAATATCTTTCTTAGATGAGTCGGAAGTCAAATTATTTTAATGCAGTTTTGTTTCAAAGATCGAGTGAATTCTAAAAACACCTTTATAATTGAAATGGGGCAATTTTAGACGAAGATATGGCCATTTATTTCAAGGTTGACCTTATTTAATGTTTGGCTTATATTTTCTATTTATCGAAGAATATCCCTTAATATCTTTCTTAGATGAGTCGGAAGTCAAATTATTTTAATGCAGTTTTGTTCCAAAGATCGAGTGAATTCTAAAAACACCTTTATAATTGAAATGGGGCAATTTTTGACGAAGATATGGCCATTTATTTCAAGGTAGACCCTATTTAATGCTTTCCATATATTTTCTGTTGATCAAAGAATCTCCCTTAATATCTTTCTTAGATGAGTCGGAAGTCAAATTATTTTAATGCAGTTTTGTTCCAAAGATCGAGTGAATTGTAAAAACACCTTTATAATTGAAATGGGGCAATTTTAGACGAAGATATGGCCATTTATTTCAAGGTTGACCCTATTTAATGTTTGGCTTATATTTTCTATTTATCGAAGAATATCCCTTAATATCTTTCTTAGATGAGTTGGAAGTCAAATTATTTTGATGCAGTTTTGTTTTAAAGATCGAGTGAATTCTAAAAACACCTTTATAATTGAAATGGGGCAATTTTTGACGAAGATATGGCCATTTATTTCAAGGTAGACCCTATTTAATGCTTTCCATATATTTTCTATTTATCGAAGAATATCCCTTAATATCTTTCTTAGATGAGTCGGAAGTCAAATTATTTTAATGCAGTTTTGTTCCAAAGATCAAGTGAATTCTAAAAACACCTTTATAATTGAAATGGGGCAATTTTAGACGAAGATATGGCCATTTATTTCAAGGTTGACCCTATTTAATGTTTGGCTTATATTTTCTATTTATCGAAGAATATCCCTTAATATCTTTCTTAGATGAGTCGGAAGTCAAATTATTTTAATGCAGTTTTGTTTCAAGGATCGAGTGAATTCTAAAAACACCTTTATAATTGAAATGGGGCAATTTTTGACGAAGATATGGCCATTTATTTCAAGGTAGACCCTATTTAATGCTTTCCATATATTTTCTATTTATCGAAGAATATCCCTTAATATCTTTCTTAGATGAGTCGGAAGTCAAATTATTTTAATGCAGTTTTGTTCCAAAGATCAAGTGAATTCTAAAAACACCTTTATAATTGAAATGGGGCAATTTTTGACGAAGATATGGCCATTTATTTCAAGGTAGACCCTCTTTAATGTTTGGCTTATATTTTCTATTTATCGAAGAATATCCCTTAATATCTTTCTTAGATGAGTCGGAAGTCAAATTATTTTAATGCAGTCTTGTTTCAAAGATTAAGCGAATTCTAAAAACACCTTTATAATTGAAGTGAGGCAATTTTTGACGAAGATATGGCCATTTATTTCAAGGTAGACCCTATTTAATGCTTTCCATATATTTTCTATTTATCGAAGAATATCCCTTAATATCTTTCTTAGATGAGTCGGAAGTCAAATTATTTTAAGGCAGTTTTGTTTCAAAGATCAAGTGAATTCTAAAAACATCTTTATAATTGAAATGGGGCAATTTTAGACGAAGATATGGCCATTTATTTCAAGGTAGACCCTCTTTAATGTTTGGCTTATATTTTCTATTTATCGAAGAATATCCCTTAATATCTTTCTTAGATGAGTCGGAAGTCAAATTATTTTAATGCAGTTTTGTTTCAAAGATCGAGTGAATTCTAAAAACACCTTTATAATTGAAATGGGGCAATTTTAGACGAAGATATGGCCATTTATTTCAAGGTTGACCCTATTTAATGTTTGGCTTATATTTTCTATTTATCGAAGAATATCCCTTAATATCTTTCTTAGATGAGTCGGAAGTCAAATTATTTTAATGCAGTTTTGTTCCAAAGATCGAGTGAATTCTAAAAACACCTTTATAATTGAAATGGGGCAATTTTTGACGAAGATATGGCCATTTATTTCAAGGTAGACCCTATTTAATGCTTTCCATATATTTTCTGTTGATCAAAGAATCTCCCTTAATATCTTTCTTAGATGAGTCGGAAGTCAAATTATTTTAATGCAGTTTTGTTCCAAAGATCGAGTGAATTCTAAAAACACCTTTATAATTGAAATGGGGCAATTTTAGACGAAGATATGGCCATTTATTTCAAGGTTGACCCTATTTAATGTTTGGCTTATATTTTCTATTTATCGAAGAATATCCCTTAATATCTTTCTTAGATGAGTTGGAAGTCAAATTATTTTGATGCAGTTTTGTTTTAAAGATCAAGTGAATTCTAAAAACACCTTTTTAATTGAAGTGGGGCAATTTTTGACGAAGATATGGTTATTTATTTCAAGGTAGACCCTATTTAATGCTTTCCATATATTTTCTATTTATCGAAGAATATCCCTTAATATCTTTCTTAGATGAGTCGGAAGTCAAATTATTTTAATGCAGTTTTGTTCCAAAGATCAAGTGAATTCTAAAAACACCTTTATAATTGAAATGGGGCAATTTTTGACGAAGATATGGCCATTTATTTCAAGGTAGACCCTCTTTAATGTTTGGCTTATATTTTCTATTTATCGAAGAATATCCCTTAAGATCTTTCTTAGATGAGTCGGAAGTCAAATAATTTTAATGCAGTTTTGTTTCAAAGATTAAGCGAATTCTAAAAACACCTTTATAATTGAAGTGAGGCAATTTTTGACGAAGATATGGCCATTTATTTCAAGGTAGACCCTATTTAATGCTTTCCATATATTTTCTATTTATCGAAGAATATCCCTTAATATCTTTCTTAGATGAGTCGGAAGTCAAATTATTTTAATGCAGTTTTGTTTCAAAGATCAAGTGAATTCTAAAAACATCTTTATAATTGAAATGGGGCAATTTTAGACGAAGATATGGCCATTTATTTCAAGGTTGACCTTATTTAATGTTTGGCTTATATTTTCTATTTATCGAAGAATATCCCTTAATATCTTTCTTAGATGAGTCGGAAGTCAATTTAATTTAATGCAGTTTTATTCCAAAGATTGAGCGAATTCTAAAAACACCTTTATAATTGAAATGGGGCAATTTGAGACGAAGATATGGCCATTTATTTCAAGGTAGACCCTATTTAATGATTTCCATATATTTTCTGTTGATCAAAGAATCTCCCTTAATATCTTTCTTAGATGAGTCGGAAGTCAAATTATTTTAATGCAATTTTGTTCCAAAGATCGAGTGAATTCTAAAAACACCTTTATAATTGAAATGGGGCAATTTTAGACGAAGATATGGCCATTTATTTCAAGGTAGACCCTATTTAATGCTTGGCTTATATTTTCTATTAATCGAAGAATATCCCTTAATATCTTTCTTAGATGAGTCGGAAGTCAATTTATTTTAATGCAGTTTGGTTCCAAAGATTGAGTGAATTCTAAAAACACCTTTATAATTGAAATGGGGCAATTTTTGACGAAGATATGGCCATTTATTTCAAGGTTGACCCTATTTAATGTTTGGCTTATATTTTCTATTTATCGAAGAATATCCCTTAATATCTTTCTTAGATGAGTCGGAAGTCAAATTATTTTGATGCAGTTTTGTTTCAAAGATCAAGTGAATTCTAAAAACACCTTTATAATTGAAATGGGGCAATTTTTGACGAAGATATGGCCATTTATTTCAAGGTTGACCCTATTTAATGCTTTCCATATATTTTCTATTTATCGAAGAATATCCCTTAATATCTTTCTTAGATGAGTCGGAAGTCAAATTATTTTAATGCAGTTTTGTTCCAAAGATTGAGCGAATTCTAAAAACACCTTTATAATTGAAATGCGGCAATTTATGACGAAGATATGGCCATTTATTTCAAGGTAGACCCTATTTAATGCTTTCCATATATTTTCTATTTATCGAAGAATATCCCTTAATATCTGTCTTAGATGAGTCGGAAGTCAAATTATTTTAATGCAGTTTTGTTCCAAAGATCAAGTGAATTCTAAAAACACCTTTATAATTGAAATGGGGCAATTTTAGACGAAGATATGGCCATTTATTTCAAGGTTGACCCTATTTAATGTTGGGCTTATATTTTCTATTAATCGAAGAATATCCCTTAATATCTTTCTTAGATGAGTCGGAAGTCAAATTATTTTAATGCAGTTTTGTTCCAAAGATCGAATGAATTCTAAAAACACCTTTATAATTGAAATGGGGCAATTTTAGACGAAGATATGGCCATTTATTTCAAGGTAGACCCTATTTAATGCTTTCCATATATTTTCTATTTATCGAAGAATATCCCTTAATATCTTTCTTAGATGAGTCGGAAGTCAAATTATTTTAATGCAGTTTTGTTCCAAAGATCAAGTGAATTCTAAAAAACACCTTTATAATTAAAATGGGGCAATTTTAGACGAAGATATGGCCATTTATTTCAAGGTAGACCCTATTTAATGCTTTCCATATATTTTCTGTTGATCAAAGAATATCCCTTAATATCTTTCTTAGATGAGTCGGAAGTCAAATTATTTTAATGCAGTTTTGTTCCAAAGATCGAGTCAATTCTACAAAACACCTTTATAGTTGAAATGGGGCGATTTTTGACGGAGATATGGCCATTTATTTCAAGGTAGACCCCATTTAATGCTTTCCATATATTTTTTATTTATCGAAGAATATCCCTTAATATCTTTCTTAGATGAGTCGAAAGTCAAATTATTTTAATGCAGTTTTGTTCCAAAGATCAAGTGAATTCTAAAAACACCTTTATAATTGAAATGGGGCAATTATAGACGAAGATATGGCCATTTATTTCAAGGTTGACCCTATTTAATGTTTAGCTTATATTTTCTATTAATCGAAGAATATACCTTAATATCTTTCTTAGATGAGTCGCAAAACAAATTATTTTAATGCAGTTTTGTTCCAAAGATTGAGTGAATTCTAAAAACACCTTTATAATTGAAATGCGGCAATTTTTGACGAAGATATGGCCATTTATTTCAAGGTAGACCCTATTTAATGCTTTCCATATATTTTCTGTTGATCAAAGAATATCCCTTAATATCTTTCTTTGATGAGTCGGAAGTCAAATTATTTTAATGCAGTTTTGTTTCAAAGATCGAGTGAATTCTTAAAACACCTTTATAATTAAAATATGGCAGTTTTTGACAAAGATATGGCCATTTATTTCAAGGTAGACCCTATTTAATGCTTTCCATATATTTTCTATTTATCGAAGAATATCCCTTCATATCTTTCTTAGATGAGTCGAAAGTCAAATTATTTTAATGCAGTTTTGTTTCAAAGATCGAGTGAATTCTGAAAACACCTTTATAATTGAAATGGGGCAATTTTCGACGAAGATATGGCCATTTATTTCAAGGTTGACCCTATTTAATGTTTGGCTTATATTTTCTATTAATCGAAGAATATCCCCTTAATATCTTTTCTTAGATGAGTCGGAAGTCAAATTATTTTAATGCAGTTTTGTTTCCAAAGATCAAGTGAATTTCTTAAAACACCTTTCTTAATTGAAATGGGGCAATTTTTGACGAAGATATGGCCATTTATTTCAAGGTTGACCCTATTTATGCTTTCCCATATATTTTCTATTAATCGAAGAATATCCCTTAATATCTTTCTTAGATGAGTCGGAAGTCAAATTATTTTAATGCAGTTTTGTTCCAAAGATCAAGTGAATTCTAAAAACACCTTTATAATTGAAATGGGGCAATTTTTGACGAAGATATGGCCATTTATTTCAAGGTAGACCCTCTTTAATGTTTGGCTTATATTTTCTATTTATCGAAGAATATCCCTTAATATCTTTCTTAGATGAGTCGGAAGTCAAATTATTTTAATGCAGTTTTGTTTCAAAGATCAAGTGAATTCTAAAAACATCTTTATAATTGAAATGGGGCAATTTTAGACGAAGATATGGCCATTTATTTCAAGGTTGACCTTATTTAATGTTTGGCTTATATTTTCTATTTATCGAAGAATATCCCTTAATATCTTTCTTAGATGAGTCGGAAGTCAAATTATTTTAATGCAGTTTTGTTCCAAAGATCGAATGAATTTTAAAAACACCTTTATAATTGAAATGGGGCAATTTTAGACGAAGATATGGCCATTTATTTCAAGGTAGACCCTATTTAATGCTTTCCATATATTTTCTATTTATCGAAGAATATCCCTTAATATCTTTCTTAGATGAGTCGGAAGTCAAATTATTTTAATGCAGTTTTGTTCCAAAGATCGAGTGAATTCTAAAAACACCTTTATAATTAAAATGGGGCAATTTTAGACGAAGATATGGCCATTTATTTCAAGGTAGACCCTATTTAATGCTTTCCATATATTTTCTGTTGATCAAAGAATATCCCTTAATATCTTTCTTAGATGAGTCGGAAGTCAAATTATTTTAATGCAGTTTTGTTCCAAAGATCGAGTCAATTCTACAAAACACCTTTATAGTTGAAATGGGGCGATTTTTGACGGAGATATGGCCATTTATTTCAAGGTAGACCCTATTTAATGCTTTCCATATATTTTCTGTTGATCAAAGAATATCCCTTAATATCTTTCTTAGATGAGTCGAAAGTCAAATTATTTTAATGCAGTTTTGTTCCAAAGATCAAGTGAATTCTAAAAACACCTTTATAATTGAAATGGGGCAATTAAGACGAAGATATGGCCATTTATTTCAAGGTTGACCCTATTTAATGTTTAGCTTATATTTTCTATTAATCGAAGAATATACCTTAATATCTTTCTTAGATGAGTCGCAAAACAAATTATTTTAATGCAGTTTTGTTCCAAAGATTGAGTGAATTCTAAAAACACCTTTATAATTGAAATGCGGCAATTTTTGACGAAGATATGGCCATTTATTTCAAGGTAGACCCTATTTAATGCTTTCCATATATTTTCTGTTGATCAAAGAATATCCCTTAATATCTTTCTTTGATGAGTCGGAAGTCAAATTATTTTAATGCAGTTTTGTTCCAAAGATCGAGTCAATTCTACAAAACACCTTTATAGTTGAAATGGGGCAATTTTTGACGGAGATATGGCCATTTATTTCAAGGTAGACCCTATTTAATGCTTTCCATATATTTTCTGTTGATCAAAGAATATCCCTTAATATCTTTCTTAGATGAGTCGAAAGTCAAATTATTTTAATGCAGTTTTGTTCCAAAGATCAAGTGAATTCTAAAAACACCTTTATAATTGAAATGGGGCAATTAAGACGAAGATATGGCCATTTATTTCAAGGTTGACCCTATTTAATGTTTGGCTTATATTTTCTATTAATCGAAGAATATCCCTTAATATCTTTCTTAGATGAGTCGGAAGTCAAATTATTTTGATGCAGTTTTGTTCCAAAGATCGAGTGAATTCTTAAAACACCTTTATAATTGAAATGGGGCAATTTTTGACGAAGATATGGCCATTTATTTCAAAGGCTGACCCTATTTAATGTTTGGCTTATATTTTCTATTTATCGAAGAATATCCCTTAATATCTTTCTTAGATGAGTCGGAAGTCAAATTATTTTAATGCAGTTTTGTTCCAAAGATCAAGTGAATTCTAAAAACACCTTTATAATTAAAATGGGGCAATTTTTGACGAAGATATGGCCATTTATTTCAAGGTAGACCCTATTTAATGCTTTCCATATATTTTCTGTTGATCAAAGAATATCCCTTAATATCTTTCTTAGATGAGTCGGAAGTCAAATTATTTTAATGCAGTTTTGTTCCAAAGATCGAGTCAATTCTACAAAACACCTTTATAGTTGAAATGGGGCGATTTTTGACGGAGATATGGCCATTTATTTCAAGGTAGACCCTATTTAATGCTTTCCATATATTTTCTGTTGATCAAAGAATATCCCTTAATATCTTTCTTAGATGAGTCGAAAGTCAAATTATTTTAATGCAGTTTTGTTCCAAAGATCAAGTGAATTCTAAAAACACCTTTATAATTGAAATGGGGCAATTAAGACGAAGATATGGCCATTTATTTCAAGGTTGACCCTATTTAATGTTTAGCTTATATTTTCTATTAATCGAAGAATATACCTTAATATCTTTCTTAGATGAGTCGCAAAACAAATTATTTTAATGCAGTTTTGTTCCAAAGATTGAGTGAATTCTAAAAACACCTTTATAATTGAAATGCGGCAATTTTTGACGAAGATATGGCCATTTATTTCAAGGTAGACCCTATTTAATGCTTTCCATATATTTTCTGTTGATCAAAGAATATCCCTTAATATCTTTCTTTGATGAGTCGGAAGTCAAATTATTTTAATGCAGTTTTGTTCCAAAGATCAAGTGAATTCTTAAAACACCTTTATAATTGAAATGCGGCAATTTTTGACGAAGATATGGCCATTTATTTAAAGGCTGACCCTATTTAATGTTTGGCTTATATTTTCTATTTATCGAAGAATATCCCTTAATATCTTTCTTAGATGAGTCGGAAGTCAAATTATTTTAATGCAGTTTTGTTCCAAAGATTGAGTGAATTCTAAAAACACCTTTATAATTGAAATGCGGCAATTTTTGACGAAGATATGGCCATTTATTTCAAGGTAGACCCTATTTAATGCTTTCCATATATTTTCTATTTATCGAAGAATATCCCTTAATATCTTTCTTAGATGAGTCGGAAGTCAAATTATTTTAATGCAGTTTTGTTTCAAAGATCAAGTGAATTCTAAAAACACCTTTATAATTGAAATGGGGCAATTTTTGACGAAGATATGGCCATTTATTTCAAGGTTGACCCTATTTAATGCTTTCCATATATTTTCTATTTATCGAAGAATATCCCTTAATATCTTTCTTAGATGAGTCGGAAGTCAAATTATTTTAATGCAGTTTTGTTCCAAAGATCAAGTGAATTCTAAAAACACCTTTATAATTGAAATGGGGCAATTTTTGACGAAGATATGGCCATTTATTTCAAGGTAGACCCTCTTTAATGTTTGGCTTATATTTTCTATTTATCGAAGAATATCCCTTAATATCTTTCTTAGATGAGTCGGAAGTCAAATTATTTTAATGCAGTTTTGTTTCAAAGATCAAGTGAATTCTAAAAACATCTTTATAATTGAAATGGGGCAATTTTAGACGAAGATATGGCCATTTATTTCAAGGTTGACCTTATTTAATGTTTGGCTTATATTTTCTATTTATCGAAGAATATCCCTTAATATCTTTCTTAGATGAGTCGGAAGTCAAATTATTTTAATGCAGTTTTGTTCCAAAGATCGAGTGAATTCTAAAAACACCTTTATAATTGAAATGGGGCAATTTTTGACGAAGATATGGCCATTTATTTCAAGGTAGACCCTATTTAATGCTTTCCATATATTTTCTGTTGATCAAAGAATCTCCCTTAATATCTTTCTTAGATGAGTCGGAAGTCAAATTATTTTAATGCAGTTTTGTTCCAAAGATCGAGTGAATTGTAAAAACACCTTTATAATTGAAATGGGGCAATTTTAGACGAAGATATGGCCATTTATTTCAAGGTTGACCCTATTTAATGTTTGGCTTATATTTTCTATTTATCGAAGAATATACCTTAATATCTTTCTTAGATGAGTCGGAAGTCAAATTATTTTAATGCAGTTTTGTTTCAAGGATCGAGTGAATTCTAAAAACACCTTTATAATTGAAATGGGGCAATTTTTGACGAAGATATGGCCATTTATTTCAAGGTAGACCCTATTTAATGCTTTCCATATATTTTCTATTTATCGAAGAATATCCCTTAATATCTTTCTTAGATGAGTCGGAAGTCAAATTATTTTAATGCAGTTTTGTTCCAAAGATCAAGTGAATTCTAAAAACACCTTTATAATTGAAATGGGGCAATTTTTGACGAAGATATGGCCATTTATTTCAAGGTAGACCCTCTTTAATGTTTGGCTTATATTTTCTATTTATCGAAGAATATCCCTTAATATCTTTCTTAGATGAGTCGGAAGTCAAATTATTTTAATGCAGTTTTGTTCCAAAGATTAAGCGAATTCTAAAAACACCTTTATAATTGAAGTGAGGCAATTTTTGACGAAGATATGGCCATTTATTTCAAGGTAGACCCTATTTAATGCTTTCCATATATTTTCTATTTATCGAAGAATATCCCTTAATATCTTTCTTAGATGAGTCGGAAGTCAAATTATTTTAATGCAGTTTTGTTTCAAAGATCAAGTGAATTCTAAAAACATCTTTATAATTGAAGTGGGGCAATTTTAGACGAAGATATGGCCATTTATTTCAAGGTTGACCTTATTTAATGTTTGGCTTATATTTTCTATTTATCGAAGAATATCCCTTAATATCTTTCTTAGATGAGTCGGAAGTCAAATTATTTTAATGCAGTTTTGTTCCAAAGATCAAGTAAATTCTAAAAACACCTTTATAATTGAAATGGGGCAATTTTTGACGAAGATATGGCCATTTATTTCAAGGTAGACCCTCTTTAATGTTTGGCTTATATTTTCTATTTATCGAAGAATATCCCTAAATATCTTTCTTAGATGAGTCGGAAGTCAAATTATTTTAATGCAGTTTTGTTTCAAAAATCAAGTGAATTCTAAAAACACCTTTATAATTGAAATGGGGTAATTTTAGACGAAGATATGGCCATTTATTTCAAGGTTGACCCTATTTAATGTTTTCCATATATTTTCTATTTATCGAAGAATATCCCTTAATATCTTTCTTAGATGAGTCGGAAGTCAAATTATTTTAATACAGTTTTGTTCCAAAGATCAAGTGAATTCTAAAAACACCTTTATAATTGAAATGGGGCAATTTTTGACGAAGATATGGCCATTTATTTCAAGGTAGACCCTATTTAATGATTTCCATATATTTTCTGTTGATCAAAGAATCTCCCTTAATATCTTTCTTAGATGAGTCGGAAGTCAAATTATTTTAATGCAGTTTTGTTCCAAAGATCGAGTGAATTGTAAAAACACCTTTATAATTGAAATGGGGCAATTTTAGACGAAGATATGGCCATTTATTTCAAGGTTGACCCTATTTAATGTTTGGCTTATATTTTCTGTTGATCAAAGAATCTCCCTTAATATCTTTCTTAGATGAGTCGGAAGTCAAATTATTTTAATGCAGTTTTGTTCCAAAGATCGAGTGAATTGTAAAAACACCTTTATAATTGAAATGGGGCAATTTTAGACGAAGATATGGCCATTTATTTCAAGGTTGACCCTATTTAATGTTTGGCTTATATTTTCTATTTATCGAAGAATATCCCTTAATATCTTTCTTAGATGAGTCGGAAGTCAAATTATTTTAATGCAGTTTTGTTTCAAGGATCGAGTGAATTCTAAAAACACCTTTATAATTGAAATGGGGCAATTTTTGACGAAGATATGGCCATTTATTTCAAGGTAGACCCTATTTAATGCTTTCCATATATTTTCTATTTATCGAAGAATATCCCTTAATATCTTTCTTAGATGAGTCGGAAGTCAAATTATTTTAATGCAGTTTTGTTCCAAAGATTGAGTGAATTCTAAAAACACCTTTATAATTGAAATGGGGCAATTTTTGACGAAGATATGGCCATTTATTTCAAGGTAGACCCTCTTTAATGTTTGGCTTATATTTTCTATTTATCGAAGAATATCCCTTAATATCTTTCTTAGATGAGTCGGAAGTCAAATTATTTTAATGCAGTCTTGTTTCGAAGATTAAGCGAATTCTAAAAACACCTTTATAATTGAAGTGAGGCAATTTTTGACGAAGATATGGCCATTTATTTCAAGGTAGACCCTATTTAATGCTTTCCATATTTTTTCTATTTATCGAAGAATATCCCTTAATATCTTTCTTAGATGAGTCGGAAGTCAAATTATTTTAATGCAGTTTTGTTTCAAAGATCAAGTGAATTTTAAAAACATCTTTATAATTGAAATGGGGCAATTTTAGACGAAGATATGTCCATTTATTTCAAGGTTGACCTTATTTAATGTTTGGCTTATATTTTCTATTTATCGAAGAATATCCCTTAATATCTTTCTTAGATGAGTCGGAAGTCAAATTATTTTAATGCAGTTTTGTTCCAAAGATCAAGTGAATTCTAAAAACACCTTTATAATTGAAATGGGGCAATTTTTGACGAAGATATGGCCATTTATTTCAAGGTAGACCCTCTTTAATGTTTGGCTTATATTTTCTATTTATCGAAGAATATCCCTTAATATCTTTCTTAGATGAGTCGGAAGTCAAATTATTTTAATGCAGTTTTGTTTCAAAGATCGAGTGAATTCTAAAAACACCTTTATAATTGAAATGGGGTAATTTTAGACGAAGATATGGCCATTTATTTCAAGGTTGACCTTATTTAATGTTTTGCTTATATTTTCTATTTATCGAAGAATATCCCTTAATATCTTTCTTAGATGAGTCGGAAGTCAAATTATTTTAATGCAGTTTTGTTTCAAAGATCGAGTGAATTCTAAAAACACCTTTATAATTGAAATGGGGCAATTTTTGACGAAGATATGGCCATTTATTTCAAGGTAGACCCTATTTAATGCTTTCCATATATTTTCTGTTGATCAAAGAATCTCCCTTAATATCTTTCTTAGATGAGTCGGAAGTCAAATTATTTTAATGCAGTTTTGTTCCAAAGATCGAGTGAATTGTAAAAACACCTTTATAATTGAAATGGGGCAATTTTAGACGAAGATATGGCCATTTATTTCAAGGTTGACCCTATTTAATGTTTGGCTTATATTTTCTATTTATCGAAGAATATCCCTTAATATCTTTCTTAGATGAGTCGGAAGTCAAATTATTTTGATGCAGTTTTGTTTCAAAGATCAAGTGAATTCTAAAAACACCTTTATAATTGAAATGGGGCAATTTTTGACGAAGATATGGCCATTTATTTCAAGGTAGACCCTCTTTAATGTTTGGCTTATATTTTCTATTTATCGAAGAATATCCCTTAATATCTTTCTTAGATGAGTCGGAAGTCAAATTATTTTAATGCAGTTTTGTTTCAAAGATTAAGCGAATTCTAATAACACCTTTATAATTGAAGTGAGGCAATTTTTGACGAAGATATGGCCATTTATTTCAAGGTAGACCCTATTTAATGCTTTCCATATATTTTCTATTTATCGAAGAATATCCCTTAATATCTTTCTTAGATGAGTCGGAAGTCAAATTATTTTAATGCAGTTTTGTTCCAAAAATCAAGTGAATTCTAAAAACACCTTTATAATTGAAATGGGGCAATTTTAGACGAAGATATGGCCATTTATTTCAAGGTTGACCCTATTTAATGTTGGGCTTATATTTTCTATTAATCGAAGAATATCCCTTAATATCTTTCTTAGATGAGTCGGAAGTCAAATTATTTTATTGAAGTTTTGTTCCAAAGATCGAATGAATTTTAAAAACACCTTTATAATTGAAATGGGGCAATTTTAGACGAAGATATGGCCATTTATTTCAAGGTAGACCCTATTTAATGCTTTCCATATATTTTCTATTTATCGAAGAATATCCCTTAATATCTTTCTTAGATGAGTCGGAAGTCAAATTATTTTAATGCAGTTTTGTTCCAAAGATCGAGTGAATTCTAAAAACACCTTTATAATTAAAATGGGGCAATTTTAGACGAAGATATGGCCATTTATTTCAAGGTAGACCCTATTTAATGCTTTCCATATATTTTCTGTTGATCAAAGAATATCCCTTAATATCTTTCTTAGATGAGTCGGAAGTCAAATTATTTTAATGCAGTTTTGTTCCAAAGATCGAGTCAATTCTACAAAACACCTTTATAGTTGAAATGGGGCGATTTTTGACGGAGATATGGCCATTTATTTCAAGGTAGACCCTATTTAATGCTTTCCATATATTTTCTGTTGATCAAAGAATATCCCTTAATATCTTTCTTAGATGAGTCGAAAGTCAAATTATTTTAATGCAGTTTTGTTCCAAAGATCAAGTGAATTCTAAAAACACCTTTATAATTGAAATGGGGCAATTAAGACGAAGATATGGCCATTTATTTCAAGGTTGACCCTATTTAATGTTTAGCTTATATTTTCTATTAATCGAAGAATATACCTTAATATCTTTCTTAGATGAGTCGCAAAACAAATTATTTTAATGCAGTTTTGTTCCAAAGATTGAGTGAATTCTAAAAACACCTTTATAATTGAAATGCGGCAATTTTTGACGAAGATATGGCCATTTATTTCAAGGTAGACCCTATTTAATGCTTTCCATATATTTTCTGTTGATCAAAGAATATCCCTTAATATCTTTCTTTGATGAGTCGGAAGTCAAATTATTTTAATGCAGTTTTGTTCCAAAGATCAAGTGAATTCTAAAAACACCTTTATAATTGAAATGCGGCAATTTTTGACGAAGATATGGCCATTTATTTAAAGGTTGACCCTATTTAATGTTTGGCTTATATTTTCTATTTATCGAAGAATATCCCTTAATATCTTTCTTAGATGAGTCGGAAGTCAAATTATTTTAATGCAGTTTTGTTCCAAAGATTGAGTGAATTCTAAAAACACCTTTATAATTGAAATGCGGCAATTTTTGACGAAGATATGGCCATTTATTTCAAGGTAGACCCTATTTAATGCTTTCCATATATTTTCTGTTGATCAAAGAATATCCCTTAATATCTTTCTTAGATGAGTCGAAAGTCAAATTATTTTAA
>NW_025062509.1:0-10902 GCF_018153295.1 Drosophila grimshawi | reverse complement strand
TTTTATATATTTCGATTCTGCATCAAAAGCTGAAAATATGTAGTCTCGAAGTCATTTCGAGATATTGGCGTTTTAAGTTTATTTTCCCAATTTCAAACGGATGTATCTCCGCCAATAATTGTCAGAAGTCAGAATTTCTTTCAACATTATGAAGCCCTTTTTATATATTTTGATTCTGCATCAATTGCTGAAAATATGTAGTCTCGAAGTCATTTCGAGAAATTGACGTTTTAAGTTTCGGTTTCCAAATTCAACCGGATGTATCTTCGCCAATAATTGTCAGCAGTTAGAATTTGTTTCAACATTATGAAGCCCTTTTTATATATTTTGATTCTGCATCAAAAGCTGAAAATATGTAGTCTTGAAGTCATTTCGAGAAATTGACGTTTTAAGTTTCTGTTTCCAAATTCAAACGGATGTATCTTCGCCAATAATTGTCAGAAGTTAGAATTTCTTTCAACATTATGAAGCCCTTTTTATATATTTTGACTCTGCATCAAAAGCTGAAAATATGTAGTCTCGAAGTCATATCGAGTAATTGACGTTGTAAGTTTCTGTTTCCAAATTCAAATGTATGTATCTTCGCCAATAATTGTCAGAAGTTAGAATTTCTTTCAACATTATGAAGCCCTTTTTATATATTTTGATTCTGCATCAAAAACTGAAAATATGTAGTCTCGAAGTCATTTCGAGAAATTGACGTTTTAAGTTTCTGTTTCCAAATTCAAACGGATGTATCTTCGCCAATAATTGTCAGAAGTTAGAATTTCTTTCAACATTATGAAGCCCTTTTTATATATTTTGACTCTGCATCAAATGCTGAAAATATTTAGTCTCGAAGTCATTTCGAGAAATTTACGTTTTAAGTTTCTGTTTCTAAATTCAAACGGATGTATCTTCGCCAATAATTGTCAGAAGTTAGAATTTCTTTCACATTATGAACCCCTTTTTATATATTTTGATTCTGCATCAAAAGCTGAAAATATGTAGTCTCGAAGTCATTTCGAGATATTGGCGTTTTAAGTTTATTTTCCCAAATTCAAACGGATGTATCTCCGCCAATAATTGTCAGAAGTTAGAATTTCTTTCAACATTATGAAGCCCTTTTTATATATTTTGACTCTGCATCAAAAGCTGAAAATATGTAGTCTCGAAGTCATTTCGAGAAATTGACGTTTTAAGTTTCTGTTTCCAAATTCAAACGGATGTATCTTCGCCAATAATTGTCAGAAGTTAGAATTTCTTTCAACATTATGAAGCCCTTTTTATATATTTTGAATCTGCTTCAAAAGCTGAAAATATGTAGTCGCGAAGTCATTTCGAGAAATTGACGTTTTAAGTTTCGGTTTCCAAATTCAAACGGATGTATCTTCGCCAATAATTGTCAGAAGTTAGAATTTCTTTCAACATTATGAAGCCCTTTTTATATATTTTGATTCTGCATCAAAAGCTGAAAATATGTAGTCTCGAAGTCATTTCGAGATATTGGCGGTTTAAGTTTCTTTTCCCAAATTCAAACGGATGTATCTTCGCCAATAATTGTCAGAAGTTAGAATTTCTTTCAACATTATGAAGCCCTTTTTATATATTTTGACTCTGCATCAAAAGCTGAAAATATGTAGTCTCGAAGTCATTTCGAGAAATTGACGTTTTAAGTTTCTGTTTCCAAATTCAAACGGATGTATCTTCGCCAATAATTGTCAGAAGTTAGAATTTCTTTCAACATTATGAAGCCCTTTTTATATATTTTGATTCTGCATCAAAAGCTGAAAATATGTAGTCTCGAAGTCATTCCGAGAAATTGACGTTTTAAGTTTCTGTTTCCAAATTCAAACGGATGTATCTTCGCCAATAATTGTCAGAAGTTAGAATTTCTTTCAACATTATGAAGCCCTTTTTATATATTTTGATTCTGCATCAAAAGCTGAAAATATGTAGTCTCGAAGTCATTTCGAGATATTGGCGGTTTAAGTTTCTTTTCCCAAATTCAAACGGATGTATCTTCGCCAATAATTGTCAGAAGTCAGAATTTCTTTCAACATTATGAAGCCCTTTTTATATATTTTGATTCATTTCGAGAAATTGACGTTTTAAGTTTCTGTTTCCAAATTCAAACGGATGTATCTTCGCCAATAATTGTCAAAAGTTAGAATTTGTTTCAACATTATGAAGCCCTTTTTATATATTTTGATTCTGCATCAAAAGCTGAAAATATGTAGTCTTGAAGTCAATTCGAGAAATTGACGTTTTAAGTTTCTGTGTTCAAATTCAACCGGATGTATCTTCGTCAATAATTGTCAGAAGTTAGAATTTCTTTCAACATTATGAAGCCCTTTTTATATATTTTGACTCTGCATCAAATGCTGAAAATATGTAGTCTCGAAGTCATTTCGAGAAATTGACGTTTTAAGTTTCTGTTTCCAAATTCAAACGGATGTATCTTCGCCAATAATTGTCAGAAGTTAGAATTTCTTTCAACATTATGAAGCCCTTTTTATATATTTTGATTCTGCATCAAATGCTGAAAATATGTAGTCTCGAAGTCATTTCGAGAAATTGACGTTTTAAGTTTCTGTTTCCAAATTCAAACGGATGTATCTTCGCCAATAATTGTCAGAAGTTAGAATTTCTTTCAACATTATGAAGCCCTTTTTATATATTTTGACTCTGCATCAAAAGCTGAAAATATGTAGTCTCAAAGTCATTTCGAGAAATTGACGTTTTAAGTTTCTGTTTCCAAATTCAAACGGATGTATCTTCGCCAATAATTGTCAGAAGTTAGAATTTCTTTCAACATTATGAAGCCCTTTTTATATATTTTGATTCTGCATCAAAAGCTGAAAATATGTAGTCTTGAAGTCATTTCAAGAAATCGACGTTTTAAGTTTCTGTTTCCAAATTCAAACGGATGTATCTTCGCCAATAATTGGCAGAAGTCAGAATTTCTTTCAACATTATGAAGCCCTTTTTATATATTTTGACTCTGCATCAAATGCTGAAAATATGTAGTCGCGAAGTCATTTCGAGAAATTGACGTTTTAAGTTTCGGTTTCCAAATTCAAACGGATGTATCTTCGCCAATAATTGTCAGAAGTTAGAATTTCTTTCAACATTATGAAGTCCTTTTTATATATTTTGATTCTGCATCAAAAGCTGAAAATATTTAGTCTCGAAGTCATTTCGAGAAATTGACGTTTTAAGTTTCTGTTTCCAAATTCAAACGGATGTATGTTCGCCAATAATTGTCAGAAGTTAGAATTTCTTTCAACATTATGAAGCCCTTTTTATATATTTTGACTCTGCATCAAAAGCTGAAAATATGTAGTCTCGAAGTCATTTCGAGAAATTGACGTTTTAAGTTTCTGTTTCCAAATTCAAACGGATGTATCTTCGCCAATAATTGTCAGAAGTTAGAATTTCTTTCAACATTATGAAGCCCTTTTTATATATTTTGACTCTGCATCAAAAGCTGAAAATATGTAGTCTCAAAGTCATTTCGAGAAATTGACGTTTTAAGTTTCTGTTTCCAAATTCAAACGGATGTATCTTCGCCAATAATTGTCAGAAGTTAGAATTTCTTTCAACATTATGAAGCCCTTTTTATATATTTTGATTCTGCATCAAATGCTGAAAATATGTAGTCTCGAAGTCATTTCGAGAAATTGACGTTTTAAGTTTCTGTTTCCAAATTCAAACGGATGTATCTTCGCCAATAATTGTCAGAAGTTAGAATTTCTTTCAACATTATGAAGCCCTTTTTATATATTTTGACTCTGCATCAAAAGCTGAAAATATGTAGTCTCAAAGTCATTTCGAGAAATTGACGTTTTAAGTTTCTGTTTCCAAATTCAAACGGATGTATCTTCGCCAATAATTGTCAGAAGTCAGAATTTCTTTCAACATTATGAAGCCCTTTTTATATATTTTGATTCTGCATCAAAAGCTGAAAATATGTAGTCTCGAAGTCATTTCAAGAAATTGACGTTTTAAGTTTCTGTTTCCAAATTCAAACGGATGTATCTTCGCCAATAATTGTCAGAAGTTAGAATTTCTTTCAACATTATGAAGCCCTTTTTATATATTTTGATTCTGCATCAAATGCTGAAAATATGTAGTCTCGAAGTCATTTCGAGAAATTGACGTTTTAAGTTTCTGTTTCCAAATTCAAACGGATGTATCTTCGCCAATAATTGTCAGAAGTTAGAATTTCTTTCAACATTATGAAGCCCTTTTTATATATTTTGACTCTGCATCAAAAGCTGAAAATATTTAGTCTCGAAGTCATTTCGAGAAATTGACGTTTTAAGTTTCTGTTTCCAAATTCAAACGGATGTATCTTCGCCAATAATTGTCAGAAGTTAGAATTTCTTTCAACATTATGAAGCCCTTTTTATATATTTTGACCCTGCATCAAAAGCTGAAAATATGTAGTCTCGAAGTCATTTCGAGAAATTGACGTTTTAAGTTTCTGTTTCCAAATTCAAACGGATGTATCTTCGCCAATAATTGTCAGAAGTTAGAATTTCTTTCAACATTATGAAGCCCTTTTTATATATTTTGACTCTGCATCAAAAGCTGAAAATATGTAGTCTCAAAGTCATTTCGAGAAATTGACGTTTTAAGTTTCTGTTTCCAAATTCAAACGGATGTATCTTCGCCAATAATTGTCAGAAGTTAGAATTTCTTTCAACATTATGAAGCCCTTTTTATATATTTTGATTCTGCATCAAAAGCTGAAAATATGTAGTCTCGAAGTCATTTCGAGAAATTGACGTTTTAAGTTTCTGTTTCCAAATTCAAACGGATGTATCTTCGCCAATAATTGGCAGAAGTTAGAATTTCTTTCAACATTATGAAGCCCTTTTTATATATTTTGACTCTGCATCAAAAGCTGAAAATATGTAGTCTCGAAGTCATTTCGAGAAATTGACGTTTTAAGTTTCTGTTTCCAAATTCAAACGGATGTATCTTCGCCAATAATTGTCAGAAGTTAGAATTTCTTTCAACATTATGAAGCCCTTTTTATATATTTTGACTCTGCATCAAAAGCTGAAAATATGTAGTCTCGAAGTCATTTCGAGAAATTTACGTTTTAAGTTTCTGTTTCCAAATTCAAACGGATGTATCTTCGCCAATAATTGTCAGAAGTTAGAATTTCTTTCAAAATTATGAAGCCCTTTTTATATATTTTGATTCTGCATCAAAAGCTCAAAATATGTAGTCTCGAAGTCATTTCGCGAAATTGACGTTTTAAGTTTATTTTCCCAAATTCAAACGGATGTATCTTCGCCAATAATTGTCAGAAGTTAGAATTTCTTTCAACATTATGAAGCCCTTTTTATATATTTCGATTCTGCATCAAAAGCTGAAATTATGTTGTCTCGAAGTCATTTCGAGATATTGGCGGCTTAAGTTTCTTTTCCCAAATTCAAACGGATGTATCTTCGCCAATAATTGTCAGAAGTCAGAATTTCTTTCAACATTATGAAGCCCTTTTTATATATTTTGATTCTGCATCAATTGCTGAAAATATGTAGTCTCGAAGTCATTTCGAGAAATTGACGTTTTAAGTTTCTGTTTCCAAATTCAAACGGATGTATCTTCGCCAATAATTGTCAGCAGTTAGAATTTGTTTCAACATTATGAAGCCCTTTTTATATATTTTGATTCTGCATCAAAAGCTGAAAATATGTAGTCTTGAAGTCATTTCGAGAAATTGACGTTTTAAGTTTCTGTTTCCAAATTCAAACGGATGTATCTTCGCCAATAATTGTCAGAAGTTAGAATTTCTTTCAAGATTATGAAGCCCTTTTTATATATTTTGACTCTGCATCAAAAGCTAAAAATATGTAGTCTCGAAGTCATTTCGAGAAATTTACGTTTTAAGTTTCTGTTTCCAAATTCAAACGGATGTATCTTCGCCAATAATTGTCAGAAGTTAGAATTTCTTTCAAAATTATGAAGCCCTTTTTATATATTTTGATTCTGCATCAAAAGCTCAAAATATGTAGTCTCGAAGTCATTTCGCGAAATTGACGTTTTAAGTTTATTTTCCCAAATTCAAACGGATGTATCTTCGCCAATAATTGTCAGAAGTTAGAATTTCTTTCAACATTATGAAGCCCTTTTTATATATTTCGATTCTGCATCAAAAGCTGAAATTATGTTGTCTCGAAGTCATTTCGAGATATTGGCGGCTTAAGTTTCTTTTCCCAAATTCAAACGGATGTATCTTCGCCAATAATTGTCAGAAGTCAGAATTTCTTTCAACATTATGAAGCCCTTTTTATATATTTTGATTCTGCATCAATTGCTGAAAATATGTAGTCTCGAAGTCATTTCGAGAAATTGACGTTTTAAGTTTCTGTTTCCAAATTCAAACGGATGTATCTTCGCCAATAATTGTCAGCAGTTAGAATTTGTTTCAACATTATGAAGCCCTTTTTATATATTTTGATTCTGCATCAAAAGCTGAAAATATGTAGTCTTGAAGTCATTTCGAGAAATTGACGTTTTAAGTTTCTGTTTCCAAATTCAAACGGATGTATCTTCGCCAATAATTGTCAGAAGTTAGAATTTCTTTCAAGATTATGAAGCCCTTTTTATATATTTTGACTCTGCATCAAAAGCTAAAAATATGTAGTCTCGAAGTCATATCGAGTAATTGACGTTGTAAGTTTCTGTTTCCAAATTCAAGTGGATGTATCTTCGCCAATAATTGTCAGAAGTTAGAATTTCTTTCAACATTATGAAGCCCTTTTTATATATTTTGATTCTGCATCAAATGCTGAAAATATGTAGTCTCGAAGTCATTTCGAGAAATTGAAGTTTTAAGTTTCTGTTTCCAAATTCAAACGGATGTATCTTCGCCAATAATTGTCAGAAGTCAGAATTTCTTTCAACATTATGAAGCCCTTTTTATATATTTTGATTCTGCATCAAAAGCTGAAAATATGTAGTCTCGAAGTCATTTCGAGAAATCGACGCTTTAAGTCTCTGTTTCCAAATTCAAACGGATGTATCTTCGCCAATAATTGTCAGAAGTTAGAATTTCTTTCAACATTATGAAGCCCTTTTTATATATTTTGATTCTGCATCAAAAGCTAAAAATATGTAGTCTCGAAGTCATTTCGAGAAATTGACGTTTTAAGTTTCTGTTTCCAAATTCAAACGGATGTATCTTCGCCAATAATTGTCAGAAGTTAGAATTTCTTTCAACATTATGAAGCCCTTTTTATATATTTTGACTGTGCATCAAAAGCTGGAAATATGTAGTCTCGAAGTCATTTCGAGAAATTTACGTTTTAAGTTTCTGTTTCCAAATTCAAACGGATGTATCTTCGCCAATAATTGTCAGAAGTTAGAATTTCTTTCAACATTATGAAGCCCTTTTTATATATTTTGATTCTGCATCAAAAGCTGAAAATATGTAGTCTCGAAGTCATTTCGAGAAATTGACGTTTTAAGTTTATTTTCCCAAATTCAAACGGATGTATCTTCGCCAATAATTGTCAGAAGTTAGAATTTCTTTCAACATTATGAAGCCCTTTTTATATATTTTGATTCTGCATCAAAAGCTGAAAATATGTAGTCTCGAAGTCATTTCGAGAAATTGACGTTTTAAGTTTCTGTTTCCAAATTCAAACGGATGTATCTTCGCCAATAATTGTCAGAAGTTAGAATTTCTTTCAACATTATGAAGCCCTTTTTATATATTTTGATTCTGCATCAAAAGCTGAAAATATGTAGTCGCGAAGTCATTTCGAGAAATTGACGTTTTAAGTTTCGGTTTCCAAATTCAAACGGATGTATCTTCGCCAATAATTGTCAGAAGTTAGAATTTCTTTCAACATTATGAAGCCCTTTTTATATATTTTGATTCTGCATCAAAAGCTGAAAATATGTAGTCTCGAAGTCATTTCGAGATATTGGCGGTTTAAGTTTCTTTTCCCAAATTCAAACGGATGTATCTTCGCCAATAATTGTCAGAAGTCAGAATTTCTTTCAACATTATGAAGCCCTTTTTATATATTTTGACTCTGCATCAAAAGCTGAAAATATGTAGTCTCGAAGTCATTTCGAGAAATTGACGTTTTAAGTTTCTGTTTCCAAATTCAAACGGATGTATCTTCGCCAATAATTGTCAGCAGTTAGAATTTCTTTCAACATTATGAAGCCCTTTTTATATATTTTGATTCTGCAACAAAAGCTGAAAATATGTAGTCTTGAAGTCATTCCGAGAAATTGACGTTTTAAGTTTCTGTTTCCAAATTCAAACGGATGTATCTTCGCCAATAATTGTCAGCAGTTAGAATTTCTTTCAACATTATGAAGCCCTTTTTATATATTTCGATTCTGCATCAAAAGCTGAAAATATGTAGTCTCGAAGTCATTTCGAGATATTGGCGGTTTAAGTTTCTTTTCCCAAATTCAAACGGATGTATCTTCGCCAATAATTGTCAGAAGTCAGAATTTCTTTCAACATTATGAAGCCCTTTTTATATATTTTGATTCTGCATCAATTGCTGAAAATATGTAGTCTCGAAGTCATTTCGAGAAATTGACGTTTTAAGTTTCGGTTTCCAAATTCAACCGGATGTATCTTCGCCAATAATTGTCAGCAGTTAGAATTTGTTTCAACATTATGAAGCCCTTTTTATATATTTTGATTCTGCATCAAAAGCTGAAAATATGTAGTCTTGAAGTCATTTCGAGAAATTGACGTTTTAAGTTTCTGTTTCCAAATTCAAACGGATGTATCTTCGCCAATAATTGTCAGAAGTTAGAATTTCTTTCAACATTATGAAGCCCTTTTTATATATTTTGACTCTGCATCAAAAGCTGAAAATATGTAGTCTCGAAGTCATATCGAGTAATTGACGTTGTAAGTTTCTGTTTCCAAATTCAAATGGATGTATCTTCGCCAATAATTGTCAGAAGTTAGAATTTCTTTCAACATTATGAAGCCCTTTTTATATATTTTGATTCTGCATCAAATGCTGAAAATATGTAGTCTCGAAGTCATTTCGAGAAATTGACGTTTTAAGTTTCTGTTTCCAAATTCAAACGGATGTATCTTCGCCAATAATTGTCAGAAGTCAGAATTTCTTTCAACATTATGAAGCCCTTTTTATATATTTTGACAGTGCATCAAAAGCTGAAAATATGTAGTCTCGAAGTCATTTCGAGAAATTGACGTTTTAAGTTTCGGTTTCCAAATTCAAACGGATGTATCTTCGCCAATAATTGTCAGAAGTTAGAATTTCTTTCAACATTATGAAGCCCTTTTTATATATTTTGATTCTGCATCAAAAGCTGAAAATATGTAGTCTCGAAGTCATTTCGAGATATTGGCGGCTTAAGTTTCTTTTCCCAAATTCAAACGGATGTATCTTCGCCAATAATTGTCAGAAGTTAGAATTTCTTTCAACATTATGAAGCCCTTTTTATATATTTTGATTCTGCATCAAAAGCTGAAAATATGTAGTCTCGAAGTCATTTCGAGAAATTGACGTTTTAAGTTTCTGTTTCCAAATTCAAACGGATGTATCTTCGCCAATAATTGTCAGAAGTTAGAATTTCTTTCAACATTATGAAGCCCTTTTTATATATTTTGATTCTGCATCAAAAGCTGAAAATATGTAGTCTCGAAGTCATTCCGAGAAATTGACGTTTTAAGTTTCTGTTTCCAAATTCAAACGGATGTATCTTCGCCAATAATTGTCAGAAGTTAGAATTTCTTTCAACATTATGAAGCCCTTTTTATATATTTCGATTCTGCATCAAAAGCTGAAAATATGTAGTCTCGAAGTCATTTCGAGATATTGGCGGTTTAAGTTTCTTTTCCCAAATTCAAACGGATGTATCTTCGCCAATAATTGTCAGAAGTCAGAATTTCTTTCAACATTATGAAGCCCTTTTTATATATTTTGATTCTGCATCAATTGCTGAAAATATGTAGTCTCGAAGTCATTTCGAGAAATTGACGTTTTAAGTTTCGGTTTCCAAATTCAACCGGATGTATCTTCGCCAATAATTGTCAGCAGTTAGAATTTGTTTCAACATTATGAAGCCCTTTTTATATATTTTGATTCTGCATCAAAAGCTGAAAATATGTAGTCTTGAAGTCATTTCGAGAAATTGACGTTTTAAGTTTCTGTTTCCAAATTCAAACGGATGTATCTTCGCCAATAATTGTCAGAAGTTAGAATTTCTTTCAACATTATGAAGCCCTTTTTATATATTTTGACTCTGCATCAAAAGCTGAAAATATGTAGTCTCGAAGTCATATCGAGTAATTGACGTTGTAAGTTTCTGTTTCCAAATTCAAATGGATGTATCTTCGCCAATAATTGTCAGAAGTTAGAATTTCTTTCAACATTATGAAGCCCTTTTTATATATTTTGATTCTGCATCAAATGCTGAAAATATGTAGTCTCGAAGTCATTTCGAGAAATTGACGTTTTAAGTTTCTGTTTCCAAATTCAAACGGATGTATCTTCGCCAATAATTGTCAGAAGTTAGAATTTCTTTCAACATTATGAAGCCCTTTTTATATATTTTGATTCTGCATCAAAAGCTGAAAATATTTAGTCTCGAAGTCATTTCGAGAAATTGACGTTTTAAGTTTCTGTTTCCAAATTCAAACGGATGTATCTTCGCCAATAATTGTCAGAAGTTAGAATTTCTTTCAACATTATGAAGCCCTTTTTATATATTTTGATTCTGCATCAAAAACTGAAAATATGTAGTCTCGAAGTCATTTCGAGAAATTGACGTTTTTAAGTTTCTGTTTCCAAATTCAAACGGATGTATCTTCGCCAATAATTGTCAGAAGTCAGAATTTCTTTCAACATTATGAAGCCCTTTTTATATATTTTGACTCTGCATCAAAAGCTGAAA
>NW_025062508.1:0-27206 GCF_018153295.1 Drosophila grimshawi | reverse complement strand
AAAAGCTGAAAATATGTAGTCTCGAAGTCATTTCGAGAAATTGACGTTTTAAGTTTCTGTTTCCAAATTCAAACGGATGTATCTTCGCCAATAATTGTCAGAAGCTAGAATTTCTGTCAACATTATGAAGCCCTTTTTATATATTTTTACTCTGCATCAAAAGCTGAAAATAGGTAGTCTCGAAGTCATTTCGAGAAATTGACGTTTTAAGTTTCTGTTTCCAAATTCAAATGGATTTATCTTCGCCAATAATTGTCAGAAGTTAGAATTTCTTTCAACATTATGAAGCCCTTTTTATATATTTTGATTCTGCATCAAAAGCTGAAAATATGTAGTCTCGAAGTCATTTCGAGAAATTGACGTTTTAAGTTTCTGTTTCCAAATTCAAACGGATGTATCTTCGCCAATAATTGTCAGAAGTTAGAATTTCTTTCAACATTATGAAGCCCTTTTTATATATTTTGACTCTGCATCAAAAGCTGAAAATATGTAGTCTCAAAGTCATTTCGAGAAATTGACGTTTTAAGTTTCTGTTTCCAAATTCAAACGGATGTATCTTCGCCAATAATTGTCAGAAGTTAGAATTTCTGTCAACATTATGAAGCCCTTTTTATATATTTTGATTCTGCATCAAAAGCTGAAAATATGTAGTCTCGAAGTCATTTCGAGAAATTGACGTTTTAAGTTTCTGTTTCCAAATTCAAACGGATGTATCTTCGCCAATAATTGTCAGAAGTTAGAATTTCTTTCAACATTATGAAGCCCTTTTTATATATTTTGACCCTGCATCAAAAGCTGAAAATATGTAGTCTCGAAGTCATTTCGAGAAATTGACGTTTTAAGTTTCTGTTTCCAAATTCAAACGGATGTATCTTCGCCAATAATTTTCAGAAGTTAGAATTTCTTTCAACATTATGAAGCCCTTTTAATATATTTTGATTCTACATCAAAAGCTGAAAATATGTAGTCTCGAAGTCATTTCGAGATATTGGCGGTTTAAGTTTCTTTTCCCAAATTCAAACGGATGTATCTTCGCCAATAATTGTCAGAAGTTAGAATTTCTTTCAACATTATGAAGCCCTTTTTATATATTTTGACTCTGCATCAAAAGCTGAAAATATGTAGTCTCGAAGTCATTTCGAGAAATTGACGTTTTAAGTTTCTGTTTCCAAATTCAAACGGATGTATCTTCGCCAATAATTGTCAGAAGTTAGAATTTCTTTCAACATTATGAAGCCCTTTTTATATATTTTGACTCTGCATCAAAAGCTGAAAATATGTAGTCGCGAAGTCATTTCGAGAAATTGACGTTTTAAGTTTCTGTTTCCAAATTCAAACGGATGTATCGTCGCCAATAATTGTCAGAAGTTAGAATTTCTTTCAACATTATAAAGCCCTTTTTATATATTTTGATTCTGCATCAAAAGCTGAAAATATGTAGTCTCGAAGTCATTTCGAGAAATTGACGTTTTAAGTTTCTGTTTCCAAATTCAAACGGATGTATCTTCGCCAATAATTGTCAGAAGCTAGAATTTTTGTCAACATTATGAAGCCCTTTTTATATATTTTTACTCTGCATCAAAAGCTGAAAATATGTAGTCTCGAAGTCATTTCGAGAAATTGACGTTTTAAGTTTATGTTTCCAAATTCAAACGGATGTATCTTCGCCAATAATTGTCAGAAGTTAGAATTTCTTTCAACATTATGAAGCCCTTTTTATATATTTTGACTCTGCATCAGAAGCTGAAAATATGTAGTCTCGAAGTCATTTCGAGAAATTGACGTTTTAAGTTTCTGTTTCCAAATTCAAACGGATGTATCTTCGCCAATAATTTTCAGAAGTTAGAATTTCTTTCAACATTATGAAGCCCTTTTTATATATTTTGATTCTGCATCAAAAGCTGAAAATATGTAGTCTCGAAGTCATTTCGAGAAATCGACGTTTTAAGTCTCTGTTTCCGAACTCAAACGGATGTATCTTCGCCAATAATTGTCAGAAGTTAGAATTTCTTTCAACATTATGAAGCCCTTTTTATATATTTTGATTCTGCATCAAAAGCTGAAAATATGTAGTCTGGAAGTCATTTCGAGAAATTGACGTTTTAAGTTTCTGTTTCCAAATTCAAACGGATGTATCTTCGCCAATAATTGTCAGAAGTTAGAATTTCTTTCAACATTATGAAGCCCTTTTTATATATTTTGACTCTGCATCAAAAGCTGAAAATATGTAGTCTCGAAATCATTTCGAGAAATTGACGTTTTAAGTTTCTGTTTCCAAATTCAAACGGATGTATCTTCGCCAATAATTGTCAGAAGTTAGAATTTCTTTCAACATTATGAACCCCTTTTTATATATTTTGATTCTGCATCAAAAGCTGAAAATATGTAGTCTCGAAGTCATTTCGAGATATTGGCGGTTTAAGTTTCTTTTCCCAAATTCAAACGGATGTATCTTCGCCAATAATTGTCAGAAGTTAGAATTTCTTTCAACATTATGAAGCCCTTTTTATATATTTTGACTCTGCATCAAAAGCTGAAAATATGTAGTCGCGAAGTCATTTCGAGAAATTGACGTTTTAAGTTTCGGTTTCCAAATTCAAACGGATGTATCTTCGCCAATAATTGTCAGCAGTTAGAATTTCTTTCAACATTATGAAGCCCTTTTTATATATTTTGATTCTGCATCAAAAGCTGAAAATATGTAGTCTTGAAGTCATTTCGAGAAATTGACGTTTTAAGTTTCTGTTTCCAAATTCAAACGGATGTATCTTCGCCAATAATTCTCAGAAGTTAGAAATTCTTTCAACATTATGAAGCCCTTTTTATATATTTTGATTCTGCATCAAAAGCTGAAAATATGTAGTCTCGAAGTCATTTCGAGAAATTGACGTTTTAAGTTTCTGTTTCCAAATTCAAACGGATGTATCTTCGCCAATAATTGTCAGAAGCTAGAATTTCTGTCAACATTATGAAGCCCTTTTTATATATTTTTACTCTGCATCAAAAGCTGAAAATATGTAGTCTCGAAGTCATTTCGAGAAATTGACGTTTTAAGTTTCTGTTTCCAAATTCAAATGGATTTATCTTCGCCAATAATTGTCAGAAGTTAGAATTTCTTTCAACATTATGAAGCCCTTTTTATATATTTTGACCCTGCATCAAAAGCTGAAAATATGTAGTCTCGAAGTCATTTCGAGAAATTGACGTTTTAAGTTTCTGTTTCCAAATTCAAACGGATGTATCTTCGCCAATAATTGTCAGAAGTTAGAATTTCTTTCAACATTATGAAGCCCTTTTTATATATTTTGACCCTGCATCAAAAGCTGAAAATATGTAGTCTCGAAGTCATTTCGAGAAATTGACGTTTTAAGTTTCTGTTTCCAAATTCAAACGGATGTATCTTCGCCAATAATTGTCAGAAGTTAGAATTTCTTTCAACATTATGAAGCCCTTTTTATATATTTTGATTCTACATCAAAAGCTGAAAATATGTAGTCTCGAAGTCATTTCGAGAAATTGACGTTTTAAGTTTCTGTTTCCAAATTCAAACGGATGTATCTTCGCCAATAATTGTCAGAAGTTAGAATTTCTTTCAACATTATGAAGCCCTTTTTATATATTTTGACTCTGCATCAAAAGCTGAAAATATGTAGTCGCGAAGTCATTTCGAGAAATTGACGTTTTAAGTTTCTGTTTCCAA
Organism: Drosophila grimshawi; assembly: GCF_018153295.1. NCBI lineage: Eukaryota > Metazoa > Arthropoda > Insecta > Diptera > Drosophilidae > Drosophila > Drosophila grimshawi. The sequence goes on along the minus strand of NW_025062508.1, from coordinate 23,506 downwards.
ATTCAAACGGATGTATCTTCGCCAATAATTGTCAGAAGCTAGAATTTCTGTCAACATTATGAAGCCCTTTTTATATATTTTTACTCTGCATCAAAAGCTGAAAATATGTAGTCTCGAAGTCATTTCGAGAAATTGACGTTTTAAGTTTATGTTTCCAAATTCAAACGGATGTATCTTCGCCAATAATTGTCAGAAGTTAGAATTTCTTTCAACATTATGAAGCCCTTTTTATATATTTTGACCCTGCATCAAAAGCTGAAAATATGTAGTCTCGAAGTCATTTCGAGAAATTGACGTTTTAAGTTTCTGTTTCCAAATTCAAACGGATGTATCTTCGCCAATAATTTTCAGAAGTTAGAATTTCTTTCAACATTATGAAGCCCTTTTTATATATTTTGATTCTGCATCAAAAGCTGAAAATATGTAGTCTCGAAGTCATTTCGAGATATTGGCGGTTTAAGTTTCTTTTCCCAAATTCAAACGGATGTATCTTCGCCAATAATTGTCAGAAGTTAGAATTTCTTTCAACATTATGAACCCCTTTTTGTATATTTTGACTATGCATCAAAAGCTGAAAATATGTAGTCTCGAAGTCATTTCGAGAAATTGACGTTTTAAGTTTCTGTTTCCAAATTCAAACGGATGTATCTTCGCCAATAATTGTCAGAAGTTAGAATTTCTTTCAACATTATGAAGCCCTTTTTATATATTTTGACTCTGCATCAAAAGCTGAAAATATGTAGTATCGAAGTCATTTCGAGAAATTGACGTTTTAAGTTTCGGTTTCCAAATTCAAACGGATGTTTCTTCGCTAATAATTGTCAGAAGTTAGAATTTCTTTCAACATTATGAAGCCCTTTTTATATATTTTGACTCTGCATCAAAAGCTGAAAATATGTAGTCGCGAAGTCATTTCGAGAAATTGACGTTTTAAGTTTCTGTTTCCAAATTCAAACGGATGTATCTTCGCCAATAATTGTCAGCAGTTAGAATTTCTTTCAACATTATGAAGCCCTTTTTATATATTTTGACTCTGCATCAAAAGCTGAAAATATGTAGTCTCCGAAGTCATTTCGAGAAATTGACGTTTTAAGTTTTCTGTTTCCAAATCCAACCGGATGTATCTTCGCCAATAATTGTCAGAAGTTAGAATTTCTTTCAACATTATGAACCCCTTTTCATATATTTTGATTCTGCATCAAAAGCTGAAAATATGTAGTCTCGTAGTCATTTCGAGAAATTGACGTTTTAAGTTTCTGTTTCCAAATTCAAACGGATGTATCTTCGCCAATAATTGTCAGAAGTTAGAATTTCTTTCAACATTATGAAGCCCTTTTTATATATTTTGACCCTGCATCAAAAGCTGAAAATATGTAGTCGCGAAGTCATTTCGAGAAATTGACGTCTTAAGTTTCGGTTTCCAAATTCAAACGGATGTATCTTTGCCAATAATTGTCAGAAGTTAGAGTTTCTTTCAACATTATGAAGCCCTTTTTATATATTTTGACTAGGCATCAAAAGCTGAAAATATGTAGTCTCGAAGTCATTTCGAGAAATTGACGTTTTAAGTTTCTGTTTCCAAATTCAAACGGATGTATCTTCGCCAATAATTGTCAGAAGTTAGAATTTCTTTCAACATTATGAAGCCCTTTTTATATATTTTGACTCTGCTTCAAAAGCTGAAAATATGTAGTCTCGAAGTCATTTGGAGAAATCGACGTTTTAAGTTTCTGTTTCCAAATTCAAACGGATGTATCTTCGCCAATAATTTTCAGAAGTTAGAATTTCTTTCAACATTATGAAGCCCTTTTTATATATTTTGACCCTGCATCAAAAGCTGAAAATATGTTGTCTCGAAGTCATTTCGAGAAATCGGCGTTTCAAGTCTCTGTTTCCGAACTCAAACGGATGTATCTTCGCCAATAATTGTCAGAAGTTAGAATTTCTTTCAACATTATGAAGCCCTTTTTATCTATTTTGATTCTGCATCAAAAGCTGAAAATATGTAGTCTCGAAGTCATTTCGAGAAATTGACGTTTTAAGTTTCTGTTTCCAAATTCAAACGGATGTATCTTCGCCAATAATTGTCAGAAGTTAGAATTTCTTTCAACATTATGAAGCCCTTTTTATATATTTTGACTCTGCTTCAAAAGCTGAAAATATGTAGTCTCGAAGTCATTTCGAGAAATTGACGTTTTAAGTTTCTGTTTCCAAATTCAAATGGATGTATCTTCGCCAATAATTGTCAGAAGTAAGAATTTCTTTCAACATTATGAAGCCCTTTTTTTTATTTTGATTCTGCATCAAAAACTGAAAATATGTTGTCTCGAAGTCATTTCGAGAAATCGGCGTTTTAAGTCTCTGTTTCCGAACTCAAACGGATGTATCTTCGCCAATAATTGTCAAAAGTTAGAATTTCTTTCAACATTATGAAGCCCTTTTTATATATTTTCACTCTGCATCAAAAGCTGAAAATATGTAGTCTCGAAGTCATTTCGAGAAATTGATGTTTTAAGTTTCTGTTTCCAAATTCAAACGGATGTATCTTCGCCAATGATTGTCAGAATTTAGAATTTCTTTCAACATTATGAACCCCTTTTTATATATTTTGATTCTGCATCAAAAGCTGAAAATATGTAGTCTCGAAGTCATTTCGAGATATTGGCGGTTTAAGTTTCTTTTCCCAAATTCAAACGGATGAATCTTCGCCAATAATTGTCAGAAGTCAGAATTTCTTTCAACATTATGAAGCCCTTTTTATATATTTTGACTCTGCATCAAAAGCTGAAAATATGTAGTCGCGAAGTCATTTCGAGAAATTGACGTTTTAAGTTTCGGTTTCCAAATTCAAACGGATGTATCTTCGCCAATAATTGTCAGCAGTTAGAATTTCTTTCAACATTATGAAGCCCTTTTTATATATTTTGATTCTGCATCAAAAGCTGAAAATATGTAGTCTTGAAGTCATTTCGAGAAATTGACGTTGTAAGTTTCTGTTTCCAAATTCAAACGGATGTATCTTCGCCAATAATTCTCAGAAGTAAGAATTTCTTTCAACATTATGAAGCCCTTTTAATATATTTTGATTCTGCATCAAAAGCTGAAAATATGTAGTCTCGAAGTCATTTCGAGAAATTGACGTTTTAAGTTTCTGTTTCCAAATTCAAACGGATGTATCTTCGCCAATAATTGTGAGAAGTTAGAATTTCTTTCAACATTATGAAGCCCTTTTTATATATTTTGACTCTGCATCACAAGCTGAAAATATGTAGTCTCGAAGTCATTTCGAGAAATCGACGTTTTAAGTTTCTGTTTCCAAATTCAAACGGATGTATCTTCGCCAATAATTGTCAGAAGTTAGAATTTCTTTCAACATTATGAAGCCCGTTTTATATATTTTGATTCTGCATCAAAAGCTGAAAATATGTAGTCTCGAAGTCATTTTGAGAAATCGACGTTTTAAGTTTCTGTTTCCAAATTCAAACGGATGTATCTTCGCCAATAATTGTCAGAAGTTAGAATTTCTTTCAACATTATGAAGCCCTTTTTATATATTTTGACCATACATCGAAAGCTGAAAATATGTAGTCTCGAAGTCATTTCGAGAAATTGACGTTTTAAGTTTCGGTTTCCAAATTCAAACGGATGTATCTTCGCCAATAATTGTCAGAAGTTAGAATTTCTTTCAACATTATGAAGCCCTTTTTATATATTTTGGTTCTGCATCAGAAGCTGAAAATATGTAGTCTCGAAGTCATTTCGAGAAATTGACGTTTTAAGTTTCTGTTTCCAAATTCAAACGGATGTATCTTCGCCAATAATTGTCAGAAGTTAGAATTTCTTTCAACATTATGAAGCCCTTTTTATATATTTTGATTCTGCATCAAAAGCTGAAAATATGTAGTCTCGAAGTCATTTCGAGAAATCGACGTTTTAAGTCTCTGTTTCCGAACTCAAACGGATGTATCTTCGCCAATAATTGTCAGAAGTTAGAATTTCTTTCAACATTATGAAGCCCTTTTTATATATTTTGATTCTGCATCAAAAGCTGAAAATATGTAGTCTGGAAGTCATTTCGAGAAATTGACGTTTTAAGTTTCTGTTTCCAAATTCAAACGGATGTATCTTCGCCAATAATTGTCAGAAGTTAGAATTTCTTTCAACATTATGAAGCCCTTTTTATATATTTTGACTCTGCTTCAAAAGCTGAAAATATGTAGTCTCGAAATCATTTCGAGAAATTGACGTTTTAAGTTTCTGTTTCCAAATTCAAACGGATGTATCTTCGCCAATAATTGTCAGAAGTTAGAATTTCTTTCAACATTATGAACCCCTTTTTATATATTTTGATTCTGCATCAAAAGCTGAAAATATGTAGTCTCGAAGTCATTTCGAGATATTGGCGGTTTAAGTTTCTGTTCCCAAATTCAAACGGATGTATCTTCGCCAATAATTGTCAGAAGTCAGAATTTCTTTCAACATTATGAAGCCCTTTTTATATATTTTGACTCTGCATCAAAAGCTGAAAATATGTAGTCGCGAAGTCATTTCGAGAAATTGACGTTTTAAGTTTCGGTTTCCAAATTCAACCGGATGTATCTTCGCCAATAATTGTCAGCAGTTAGAATTTCTTTCAACATTATGAAGCCCTTTTTATATATTTTGATTCTGCATCAAAAGCTGAAAATATGTAGTCTTGAAGTCATTTCGAGAAATTGACGTTTTAAGTTTCTGTTTCCAAATTCAAACGGATGTATCTTCGCCAATAATTCTCAGAAGTTAGAAATTCTTTCAACATTATGAAGCCCTTTTTATATATTTTGATTCTGCATCAAAAGCTGAAAATATGTAGTCTCGAAGTCATTTCGAGAAATTGACGTTTTAAGTTTCTGTTTCCAAATTCAAACGGATGTATCTTCGCCAATAATTGTCAGAAGCTAGAATTTCTGTCAACATTATGAAGCCCTTTTTATATATTTTTACTCTGCATCAAAAGCTGAAAATATGTAGTCTCGAAGTCATTTCAAGAAATCGATGTTTTAAGTTTCTGTTTCCAAATTCAAATGGATGTATCTTCGCCAATAATTGTCAGAAGTTAGAATTTCTTTCAACATTATGAAGCCCTTTTTATATATTTTGACTCTGCATCAAAAGCTGAAAATATGTAGTCTCGAAGTCATTTCGAGAAATTGACGTTTTAAGTTTCTGTTTCCAAATTCAGACGGATGTATCTTCGCCAATAATTGTCAGAAGTTAGAATTTCTTTCAACATTATGAAGCCCTTTTTATATATTTTGACCCTGCATCAAAAGCTGAAAATATGTAGTCTCGAAGTCATTTCGAGAAATTGACGTTTTAAGTTTATTTTCCCAAATTCAAACGGATGTATCTTCGCCAATAATTGTCAGAAGTCAGAATTTCTTTCAACATTATGAAGCCCTTTTTATATATTTTGATTCTGCATCAAAAGCTGAAAATATGTAGTCTCGAAGTCATTTCGCGAAATTGACGTTTTAAGTTTCTGTTTCCAAATTCAAACGGATGTATCTTCGCCAATAATTGTCAGAAGTTAGAATTTCTTTCAACATTATGAAGCCCTTTTTATATATTTTGACTGTGCATCAAAAGCTGAAAATATGTAGTCTCGAAGTCATTTCGAGAAATTGACGTTTTAAGTTTCTGTTTCCAAATTCAAACGGATGTATCTTCGCCAATAATTGTCAGAAGTTAGAATTTCTTTCAACATTATGAAGCCCTTTTTATATATTTTGACTCTGCATCAAAAGCTGAAAATATGTAGTCTCAAAGTCATTTCGAGAAATTGACGTTTTAAGTTTCTGTTTCCAAATTCAAACGGATGTATCTTCGCCAATAATTGTCAGAAGTTAGAATTTCTTTCAACATTATGAAGCCCTTTTTATATATTTTGACTCTGCATCAAAAGCTGAAAATATGTAGTCGCGAAGTCATTTCGAGAAATTGACGTTTTAAGTTTCTGTTTCCAAATTCAAACGGATGTATCTTCGCCAATAATTGTCAGAAGTTAGAATTTCTTTCAACATTATGAAGCCCTTTTTATATATTTTGACTCTGCATCAAAAGCTGAAAATATGTAGTCTCGAAGTCATTTCGAGAAATTGACGTTTTAAGTTTCTGTTTCCAAATTCAAACGGATGTATCTTCGCCAATAATTGTCAGAAATTAGAATTTCTTTCCACATTATGAAGCCCTTTTTATATATTTTGATTCTGCATCAAAAGCTGAAAATATGTAGTCTCGAAGTCATTTCGAGAAATTGACGTTTCAAGTTTCTGTTTCCAAATTCAAACGGATGTATCTTCGCCAATAATTGTCAGAAGTTAGAATTTCTTTCAACATTATGAAAGCCCTTTTTATATAGTTAGACTCTGCATCAAAAGCTGAAAATATGTAGTCTCGAAGTCATTTCGAGAAATCGACGTTTTAAGTCGCTGTTTCCAAGTTCAAACGGATGTATCTTTGCCAATAATTGTCAGAAGTTAGAATTTATTTCAACATTATGAAGCCCTTTTTATATATTTTGATTCTGCATCAAAAGCTGAAAATATGTAGTCTCGAAGTCATTTCGAGAATTTGACGTTTTAAGTTTCTGTTTCCAAATTCAAACGGATGTATCTTCGCCAATAATTGTCAGAAGTTAGAATTTCTTTCAACATTATGAACCCCTTTTTATATATTTTGATTCTGCATCAAAAGCTGAAAATATGTAGTCTCGAAGTCATTTCGAGATATTGGCGGTTTAAGTTTCATTTCCCAAATTCAAACGGATGTATCTTCGCCAATAATTGTCAGAAGTCAGAATTTCTTTCAACATTATGAAGCCCTTTTGATATATTTTGACTCTGCATCAAAAGCTGAAAATATGTAGTCTCGAAGTCATTTCGAGAAATTGACGTTTTAAGTTTCTGTTTCCAAATTCAAACGGATGTATCTTCGCCAATAATTGTCAGAAGTTAGAATTTCTTTCAACGTTATGAAGCCCTTTTTATATTTTTTGATTCTGCATCAAAAGCTGAAAATATGTAGTCTCGAAGTCATTTCGAGAAATTGACGTTTTAAGTTTCTATTTCCAAATTCAAACGGATGTATCTTCGCCAATAATTGTCAGAAGTTAGAATTTCTTTCAACATTATGAAGCCCTTTTTATATATTTTGACTCTGCATCAAAAACTGAAAATATGTAGTCTCGATGTCATTTCAAGAAATCGATGTTTTAAGTTTCTATTTCCAAATTCAAATGGATGTATCTTCGCCAATAATTGTCAGAAGTTAGAATTTCTTTCAACATTATGAAGCCCTTTTTATATATTTTGACTCTGCATCAAAAGCTGAAAATATGTAGTCTCAAAGTCATTTCGAGAAATTGACGTTTTAAGTCTCTGTTTCCAAATTCAAACGGATGTATCTTCGCAAATAATTGTCAGAAGTTAGAATTTCTTTCAACATTATGAACCCCTTTTTATATATTTTGATTCTGCATCAAAAGCTGAAAATATGTAGTCTCGAAGTCATTTCGAGATATTGGCGTTTTAAGTTTATTTTCCCAAATTCAAACGGATGTATCTTCGCCAATAATTGTCAGAAGTCAGAATTTCTTTCAACATTATGAAGCCCTTTTTATATATTTTGATTCTGCATCAAAAGCTGAAAATATGTAGTCTCGAAGTCATTTCGAGAAATTGACGTTTTAAGTTTCTGTTTCCAAATTCAAACGGATGTATCTTCGCCAATAATTGTCAGAAGTTAGAATTTCTTTCAACATTATGAAGCCCTTTTTATATATTTTGACTGTGCATCAAAAGCTGAAAATATGTAGTCTCAAAGTCATTTCGAGAAATTGACGTTTTAAGTTTCTGTTTCCAAATTCAAACGGATGTATCTTCGCCAATAATTGTCAGAAGTTAGAATTTCTTTCAACATTATGAAGCCCTTTTTATATATTTTGACTCTGCATCAAAAGCTGAAAATATGTAGTCTCGAAGTCATTTCGAGAAATTGACGTTTTAAGTCTCTGTTTCCAAATTCAAACGGATGTATCTTCGCAAATAATTGTCAGAAGTTAGGATTTCTTGCAACATTATGAACCCCTTTTTATATATTTTGATTCTGCATCAAAAGCTGAAAATATGTAGTCTCGAAGTCATTTCGAGATATTGGCGTTTTAAGTTTATTTTCCCAAATTCAAACGGATGTATCTTCGCCAATAATTGTCAGAAGTTAGAATTTCTTTCAACATTATGAAGCCCTTTTTATATATTTTGACTCTGCATCAAAAGCTGAAAATATGTAGTCTCGAAGTCATTTCGAGAAATCGACGTTTTAAGTTTCTGTTTCCAAATTCAAATGGATGTATCTTCGCCAATAATTGTCAGAAGTTTGAATTTCTTTCAACATTATGAAGCCCTTTTTATATATTTTGATTCTGCATCAAAAGCTGAAAATATGTAGTCGCGAAGTCATTTCGAGAAATTGACGTTTCAAGTTTCTGTTTCCAAATTCAACCGGATGTATCTTCGTCAATAATTGTCAGAAGTTAGAATTTCTTTCAACATTATGAAGCCCTTTTTATATATTTTGACTCTGCATCAAAAGCTGAAAACATGTAGTCTCGAAGTCATTTCGAGAAATTGACGTTTTAAGTTTCGGTTTCCAAATTCAAACGGATGTATCTTCGCCAATAATTGTCAGAAGTTAGAATTTCTTTCAACATTATGAAGCCCTTTTTATATATTTTGACTGTGCATCAAAAGCTGAAAATATGTAGTCTCGAAGTCATTTCGAGAAATTGACGTTTTAAGTTTTTGTTTCCAAATTCAAATGGATGTATCTTCGCCAATAATTGTCAGAAGTTTGAATTTCTTTCAACATTATGAAGCCCTTTTTATATATTTTGACTATGCATCAAAAGCTGAAAATATGTAGTCTGAAAGTCATTTCGAGAAATTGACGTTTTAAGTTTCTTTTCCAAATTCAAACGGATGTATCTTCGCCAATAATTGTCAGAAGTTAGAATTTCTTTCAACATTATGAAGCCCTTTTTATATATTTTGACTGTGCATCAAAAGCTGAAAATATGTAGTCTCGAAGTCATTTCGAGAAATTGACGTTTTAAGTTTTTGTTTCCAAATTCAAATGGATGTATCTTCGCCAATAATTGTCAGAAGTTAGAATTTCTTTCAACATTATGAAGCCCTTTTTATATATTTTGACTATGCATCAAAAGCTGAAAATATGTAGTCTGAAAGTCATTTCGAGAAATTGACGTTTTAAGTTTCGGTTTCCAAATTCAAACGGATGTATCTTCGCCAATAATTGTCAGAAGTCAGAATTTCTTTCAACATTATGAAGCCCTTTTTATATATTTTGATTCTGCATCAAAAGCTGAAAATATGTAGTCTCGAAGTCATTTCGAGAAATTGACGTTTCAAGTTTCTGTTTCCAAATTCAAACGGATGTATCTTCGTCAATAATTGTCAGAAGTTAGAATTTCTTTCAACATTATGAAGCCCTTTTTATATATTTTGATTCTGCATCAAAAGCTGAAAATATGTAGTCTCGAAGTCATTTCGAGAAATCGACGTTTTAAGTCTCTGTTTCCAAATTCAAACGGATGTATCTTCGCCAATAATTGTCAGAAGTTAGAATTTATTTCAACATTATGAAGCCCTTTTTATATATTTTGATTCTGCATCAAAAGCTGAAAATATGTAGTCTCGAAGTCATTTCGAGAATTTGACGTTTTAAGTTTCTGTTTCCAAATTCAAACGGATGTATCTTCGCCAATAATTGTCAGAAGTTAGAATTTCTTTCAACATTATGAACCCCTTTTTATATATTTTGATTCTGCATCAAAAGCTGAAAATATGTAGTCTCGAAGTCATTTCGAGATATTGGCGGTTTAAGTTTCTTTTCCCAAATTCAAACGGATGTATCTTCGCCAATAATTGTCAGAAGTCAGAATTTCTTTCAACATTATGAAGCCCTTTTTATATATTTTGACTCTGCATCAAAAGCTGAAAATATGTAGTCGCGAAGTCATTTCGAGAAATTGACGTTTTAAGTTTCGTTTTCCAAATTCAAACGGATGTATCTTCGCCAATAATTGTCAGCAGTTAGAATTTCTTTCAACATTTCGAAGCCTTTTATATATATTTTGATTCTGCATCAAAAGCTGAAAATATGTAGTCGCGAAGTCATTTCGAGAAATTGACGTTTCAAGTTTCTGTTTCCAAATTCAACCGGATGTATCTTCGTCAATAATTGTCAGAAGTTAGAATTTCTTTCAACATTATGAAGCACTTTTTATATATTTTGACTGTGCATCAAAAGCTGAAAACATGTAGTCTCGAAGTCATTTCGAGAAATTGACGTTTTAAGTTTCTGTTTCCAAATTCAAACGGATGTATCTTCGCCAATAATTGTCAGAAGTTAGAATTTCTTTCAACATTATGAAGCCCTTTTTATATATTTTGACTGTGCATCAAACGCTGAAAATATGTAGTCTCGAAGTCATTTCGAGAAATCGACGTTTTAAGTTTCTGTTTCCAAATTCAAACGGATGTATCTTCGCCAATAATTGTCAGAAGTTTGAATTTCTTTCAACATTATGAAGCCCTTTTTATATATTTTGACTATGCATCAAAAGCTGAAAATATGTAGTCTGAAAGTCATTTCGAGAAATTGACGTTTTAAGTTTCTGTTTCCAAATTCAAACGGATGTATCTTCGCCAATAATTGTCAGAAGTTAGAATTTCTTTCAACATTATGAAGCCCTTTTTATATATTTTGACTGTGCATCAAAAGCTGAAAATATGTAGTCTCGAAGTCATTTCGAGAAATTGACGTTTTAAGTTTCTGTTTCCAAATTCAAATGGATGTATCTTCGCCAATAATTGTCAGAAGTTAGAATTTCTTTCAACATTATGAAGCCCTTTTTATATATTTTGACTATGCATCAAAAGCTGAAAATATGTAGTCTGAAAGTCATTTCGAGAAATTGACGTTTTAAGTTTCGGTTTCCAAATTCAAACGGATGTATCTTCGCCAATAATTGTCAGAAGTCAGAATTTCTTTCAACATTATGAAGCCTTTTTTATATATTTTGATTCTGCATCAAAAGCTGAAAATATGTAGTCTCGAAGTCATTTCCAGAAATTGACGTTTCAAGTTTCTGTTTCCAAATTCAAACGGATGTATCTTCGTCAATAATTGTCAGAAGTTAGAATTTCTTTCAACATTATGAAGCCCTTTTTATATATTTTGATTCTGCATCAAAAGCTGAAAATATGTAGTCTCGAAGTCATTTCGAGAAATCGACGTTTTAAGTCTCTGTTTCCAAATTCAAACGGATGTATCTTCGCCAATAATTGTCAGAAGTCATAATTTATTTCAACATTATGAAGCCCTTTTTATATATTTTGATTCTGCATCAAAAGCTGAAAATATGTAGTCTCGAAGTCATTTCGAGAATTTGACGTTTTAAGTTTCTGTTTCCAAATTCAAACGGATGTATCTTCGCCAATAATTGTCAGAAGTTAGAATTTCTTTCAACATTATGAACCCCTTTTTATATATTTTGATTCTGCATCAAAAGCTGAAAATATGTAGTCTCGAAGTCATTTCGAGATATTGGCGGTTTAAGTTTCTTTTCCCAAATTCAAACGGATGTATCTTCGCCAATAATTGTCAGAAGTCAGAATTTCTTTTAACATTATGAAGCCCTTTTTATATATTTTGACTCTGCATCAAAAGCTGAAAATATGTAGTCGCGAAGTCATTTCGAGAAATTGACGTTTTAAGTTTCGTTTTCCAAATTCAAACGGATGTATCTTCGCCAATAATTGTCAGAAGTTAGAATTTCTTTCAACATTATGAAGCCCTTTTTATATATTTTGATTCTGCATCAAAAGCTGAAAATATGTAGTCTCGAAGTCATTTCGAGATATTGGCGGTTTAAGTTTCTTTTCCCAAATTCAAACGGATGTATCTTCGCCAATAATTGTCAGAAGTCAGAATTTCTTTCAACATTTCGAAGCCCTTTATATATATTTTGATTCTGCATCAAAAGCTGAAAATATGTAGTCTTGAAGTCATTTCGAGAAATTGACGTTTTAAGTTTCTGTTTCCAAATTCAAACGGATGTATCTTCGCCAATAATTGTCAGCAGTTAGAATTTCTTTCAACATTATGAAGCCCTTTTTATATATTTTGATTCTGCATCAAAAGCTGAAAATATGTAGTCGCGAAGTCATTTCGAGAAATTGACGTTTCAAGTTTCTGTTTCCAAATTCAACCGGATGTATCTTCGTCAATAATTGTCAGAAGTTAGAATTTCTTTCAACATTATGAAGCCCTTTTTATATATTTTGACTGTGCATCAAAAGCTGAAAATATGTAGTCTCGAAGTCATTTCGAGAAATCGACGTTTTAAGTTTCTGTTTCCAAATTCAAACGGATGTATCTTCGCCAATAATTGTCAGAAGTCAGAATTTCTTTCAACATTTCGAAGCCCTTTTTATATATTTTGATTCTGCATCAAAAGCTGAAAATATGTAGTCTCGAAGTCATTTCGAGAAATTGACGTTTTAAGTTTCTGTTTCCAAATTCAAACGGATGTATCTTCGCCAATAATTGTCAGCAGTTAGAATTTCTTTCAACATTATGAAGCCCTTTTTATATATTTTGATTCTGCATCAAAAGCTGAAAATATGTAGTCGCGAAGTCATTTCGAGAAATTGACGTTTCAAGTTTCTGTTTCCAAATTCAACCGGATGTATCTTCGTCAATAATTGTCAGAAGTTAGAATTTCTTTCAACATTATGAAGCCCTTTTTATATATTTTGGCTGTGCATCAAAAGCTGAAAATATGTAGTCTCGAAGTCATTTAGAGAAATTGACGTTTTAAGTTTCTGTTTCCAAATTCAAACGGATGTATCTTCGCCAATAATTGTCAGAAGTTAGAATTTCTTTCAACATTATGAAGCCCTTTTTATATATTTTGACTGTGCATCAAAAGCTGAAAATATGTAGTCTCGAAGTCATTTCGAGAAATTGACGTTTTAAGTTTCTGTTTCCAAATTCAAACGGATGTATCTTCGCCAATAATTGTCAGAAGTTAGAATTTCTTTCAACATTATGAAGCCCTTTTTATATATTTTGACTATGCATCAAAAGCTGAAAATATGTAGTCTGAAAGTCATTTCGAGAAATTGACGTTTTAAGTTTCGGTTTCCAAATTCAAACGGATGTATCTTCGCCAATAATTGTCAGAAGTCAGAATTTCTTTCAACATTATGAAGCCTTTTTTATATATTTTGATTCTGCATCAAAAGCTGAAAATATGTAGTCTCGAAGTCATTTCCAGAAATTGACGTTTCAAGTTTCTGTTTCCAAATTCAAACGGATGTATCTTCGTCAATAATTGTCAGAAGTTAGAATTTCTTTCAACATTATGAAGCCCTTTTTATATATTTTGATTCTGCATCAAAAGCTGAAAATATGTAGTCTCGAAGTCATTTCGAGAAATCGACGTTTTAAGTCTCTGTTTCCAAATTCAAACGGATGTATCTTCGCCAATAATTGTCAGAAGTTAGAATTTCTTTCAACATTATGAAGCCCTTTTTATATATTTTGATTCTGCATCAAAAGCTGAAAATATGTAGTCTCGAAGTCATTTCGAGAATTTGACGTTTTAAGTTTCTGTTTCCAAATTCAAACGGATGTATCTTCGCCAATAATTGTCAGAAGTTAGAATTTCTTTCAACATTATGAACCCCTTTTTATATATTTTGATTCTGCATCAAAAGCTGAAAATATGTAGTCTCGAAGTCATTTCGAGATATTGGCGGTTTAAGTTTCTTTTCCCAAATTCAAACGGATGTATCTTCGCCAATAATTGTCAGAAGTTAGAATTTCTTTCAACATTATGAAGCCCTTTTTATATATTTTGACTCTGCATCAAAAGCTGAAAATATGTAGTCGCGAAGTCATTTCGAGAAATTGACGTTTTAAGTTTCGTTTCCAAATTCAAACGGATGTATCTTCGCCAATAATTGTCAGCAGTTAGAATTTCTTTCAACATTATGAAGCCCTTTTTATATATTTTGATTCTGCATCAAAAGCTGAAAATATGTAGTCTCGAAGTCATTTCGAGATATTGGCGGTTTAAGTTTCTTTTCCCAAATTCAAACGGATGTATCTTCGCCAATAATTGTCAGAAGTCAGAATTTCTTTCAACATTTCGAAGCCCTTTATATATATTTTGATTCTGCATCAAAAGCTGAAAATATGTAGTCTCGAAGTCATTTCGAGAAATTGACGTTTTAAGTTTCTGTTTCCAAATTCAAACGGATGTATTTTCGCCAATAATTGTCAGAAGTTAGAATTTCTTTCAACATTATGAAGCCCTTTTTATATATTTTGATTCTGCATCAAAAGCTGAAAATATGTAGTCTTGAAGTCAATTCGAGAAATTGACGTTTTAAGTTTCTGTTTCCAAATTTAAACGGATGTATCTTCGCCAATAATTGTCAGAAGTTAGAATTTCTTTCAACATTATGAAGCCCTTTTTATATATTTTGATTCTGCATCAAAAGCTGAAAATATGTAGTCTCGAAGTCATTTCGAGATATTGGCGTTTTAAGTTTATTTTCCCAAATTCAAACGGATGTATCTTCGCCAATAATTGTCAGAAGTCAGAATTTCTTTCAACATTAGGAAGCCCTTTTTATATATTTTGACTCTGCATCAAAAGCTGAAAATATGTAGTCGCGAAGTCATTTCGAGAAATTGACGTTTTAAGTTTCTGTTTCCAAATTCAAACGGATGTATCTTCGCCAATAATTGTCAGAAGTTAGAATTTCTTTCAACATTATGAAGCCCTTTTTATATATTTTGACCCTGCATCAAAAGCTGAAAATATGTAGTCGCGAAGTCATTTCGAGAAATTGACGTTTTAAATTTCGGTTTCCAAATTCAAACGGATGTATCTTCGCCAATAATTGTCAGAAGTTAGAATTTCTTTCAACATTATGAAGCCCTTTTTATATATTTTGATTCTGCATCAAAAGCTGAAAATATGTAGTCTTGAAGTCATTTCGAGAAATCGACGTTTTAAGTCTCTGTTTCCAAATTCAGACGGATGTATCTTCGTCAATAATTGTCAGAAGTTAGAATTTCTTTCAACATTATGAAGCCCTTTTTATATATTTTGATTCTGCATCAAAAGCTGAAAATATGTAGTCTCGAAGTCATTTCGAGAAATTGACGTTTTAAGTTTCTGTTTCCAAATTCAAACGGATGTATCTTCGCCAATAATTGTCAGAAGTTAGAATTTCTTTCAACATTATGAAGCCCTTTTTATATATTTTGACTCTGCATCAAAAGCTGAAAATATGTAGTCTCGAAGTCATTTCGAGATATTGGCGGTTCAAGTTTCTGTTTCCAAACGGATGTATCTTCGCCAATAATTGTCAGAAGTTAGAATTTCTTTCAACATTATGAAGCCCTTTTTATATATTTTGACCCTGCATCAAAAGCTGAAAATATGTAGTCGCGAAGTCATTTCGAGAAATTGACGTTTTAAGTTTCTGTTTCCAAATTCAAATGGATGTATCTTCGCCAATAATTGTCAGAAGTTAGAATTTCTTTCAACATTATGAAGCCCTTTTTATATATTTTGATTCTGCATCAAAATCTGAAAATATGTAGTCTCGAAGTCATTTCGAGAAATTGACGTTTTAAGTTTCTGTTTCCAAATTCAAACGGATGTATCTTCGCCAATAATTGTCAGAAGTTAGAATTTCTTTCAACATTATGAAGCCCTTTTTACATATTTTGACTCTGCATCAAAAGCTCGAAGTCGTTTCGAGAAATGGTCGTTTTAAGTTTCTGTTTCCAAATTCGAATGGATGTATCTTCGCCAATAATTGTCAGAAGTTAGAATTTCTTTCAACATTATGAAGCCCTTTTTATATATTTTGACTCTGCATCAAAAGCTGAAAATATGTAGTCTCGAAGTCATTTCGAGAAATTGACGTTTTAAGTTTCTGTTTCCAAATTCAAACGGATGTATCTTCGCCAATAATTGTCAGAAGTTAGAATTTCTTTCAACATTATGAAGCCCTTTTTATATATTTTGACTATGCATCAAAAGCTGAAAATATGTAGTCTCGAAGTCATTTCGAGAAATTGACGTTTTAAGTTTCTGTTTCCAAATTCAAACGGATGTATCTTCGCCAATAATTGTCAGAAGTCAGAATTTCTTTCAACATTATGAAGCCCTTTTTATATATTTTGACTCTGCATCAAAAGCTGAAAATATGTAGTCGCGAAGTCATTTCGAGAAATTGACGTTTTAAGTTTCGGTTTCCAAATTCAACCGGATGTATCTTCGCCAATAATTGTCAGAAGTTAGAATTTCTTTCAACATTATGAAGCCCTTTATATATATTTTGATTCTGCATCAAAAGCTGAAAATATGTAGTCTTGAAGTCATTTCGAGAAATTGACGTTTTAAGTTTCTGTTTCCAAATTCAAACGGATGTATCTTCGCCAATAATTGTCAGAAGTTAGAATTTCTTTCAACATTATGAAGCCCTTTTTATATATTTTGACTGTGCATCAAAAGCTGAAAATATGTAGTCTCGAAGTCATTTCGAGATATTGGCGGTTTAAGTTTCTTTTCCCAAATTCAAACGGATGTATCTTCGCCAATAATTGTCAGAAATTAGAATTTCTTTCAACATTATGAAGCCCTTTTTATATATTTTGACTCTGCATCAAAAGCTGAAAATATGTAGTCGCGAAGTCATTTCGAGAAATTGACGTTTTAAGTTTCTGTTTCCAAATTCAAACGGATGTATTTTCGCCAATAATTGTCAGAAGTTAGAATTTCTTTCAACATTATGAAGCCCTTTTTATATATTTTGATTCTGCATCAAAAGCTGAAAATATGTAGTCTTGAAGTCATTTCGAGAAATTGACGTTTTAAGTTTCTGTTTCCAAATTCAAACGGATGTATCTTCGCCAATAATTGTCAGGAGTTAGAATTTCTTTCAACATTATGAAGCCCTTTTTATATATTTTGATTCTGCATCAAAATCTGAAAATATGTAGTCTCGAAGTCATTTCGAGAAATTGACGTTTTAAGTTTCTGTTTCCAAATTCAAACGGATGTATCTTCGCCAATAATTGTCAGAAGTTAGAATTTCTTTCAACATTATGAAGCCCTTTTTACATATTTTGACTCTGCATCAAAAGCTCGAAGTCGTTTCGAGAAATGGTCGTTTTAAGTTTCTGTTTCCAAATTCGAATGGATGTATCTTCGCCAATAATTGTCAGAAGTTAGAATTTCTTTCAACATTATGAAGCCCTTTTTATATATTTTGACTCTGCATCAAAAGCTGAAAATATGTAGTCTCAAAGTCATTTCGAGAAATTGACGTTTTAAGTTTCTGTTTCCAAATTCAAACGGATGTATCTTCGCCAATAATTGTCAGAAGTTAGAATTTCTTTCAACATTATGAAGCCCTTTTTATATATTTTGACTCTGCATCAAAAGCTGAAAATATGTAGTCTCGAAGTCATTTCGAGAAATTGACGTTTTAAGTTTCTGTTTCCAAATTCAAACGGATGTATCTTCGCCAATAATTGTCAGAAGTTAGAATTTCTTTCAACATTATGAAGCCCTTTTTATATATTTTGACTATGCATCAAAAGCTGAAAATATGTAGTCTCGAAGTCATTTCGAGAAATTGACGTTTTAAGTCTCTGTTTCCAAATTCAAACGGATGTATCTTCGCCAATAATTGTCAGAAGTCAGAATTTCTTTCAACATTATGAAGCCCTTTTTATATATTTTGACTCTGCATCAAAAGCTGAAAATATGTAGTCTCGAAGTCATTTCGAGAAATTGACGTTTTAAGTTTCGGTTTCCAAATTCAAACGGATGTATCTTCGCCAATAATTGTCAGCAGTTAGAATTTCTTTTAACATTTTGAAGCCCTTTATATATATTTTGATTCTGCATCAAAAGCTGAAAATAAGTAGTCTTGAAGTCATTTCGAGAAATTGACGTTTTAAGTTTCTGTTTCCAAATTCAAACGGATGTATCTTCGCCAATAATTGTCAGGAGTTAGAATTTCTTTCAACATTATGAAGCCCTTTTTATATATTTTGATTCTGCATCAAAAGCTGAAAATATGTAGTCTTGAAGTCAATTCGAGAAATTGACGTTTTAAGTTTCTGTTTCCAAATTCAAACGGATGTATCTTCGCCAATAATTGGCAGAAGTCAGAATTTCTTTCAACATTATGAAGCCCTTTTTATATATTTTGACTCTGCATCAAAAGCTGAAAATATGTAGTCGCGAAGTCATTTCGAGAAATTGACGTTTTAAGTTTCTGTTTCCAAATTCAAACGGATGTATCTTCGCCAATAATTGTCAGAAGTCAGATTTTCTTTCAACATTATGAAGCCCTTTTTATATATTTTGATTCTGCATCAAAAGCTGAAAATATGTAGTCGCGAAGTCATTTCGAGAAATTGACGTTTTAAGTTTCGGTTTCCAAATTCAAACGGATGTATCTTCGCCAATAATTGTCGGAAGTTAGAACTTCTTTCAACATTATGAAGCCCTTTTTATATATTTTGATTCTGCATCAAAAGCTGAAAATATGTAGTCTCGAAGTCATTTCGAGAAATTGACGTTTCAAGTTTCTGGTTTCCAAATTCAAAACGGATGTATCTTCGTCAATAATTGTCGGAAGTTAGAACTTCTTTCAACATTATGAAGCCCTTTTTATATATTTTGACCCTGCATCAAAAGCTGAAAATATGTAGTTGCGAAGTCATTTCGAGAAATTGACGTTTTAAGTTTCTGTTTCCAAATTCAAACGGATGTATCTTCGCCAATAATTGTCAGAAGTTAGAATTTCTTTCAACATTATGAAGCCCTTTTTATATATTTTGACCCTGCATCAAAAGCTGAAAATATGTAGTCGCGAAGTCATTTCGAGAAATTGACGTTTTAAGTTTCTGTTTCCAAATTCAAACGGATGTATCTTCGCCAATAATTGTCAGAAGTTAGAATTTCTTTCAACATTATGTAGCCCTTTTTATATATTTTGACTCTGCATCAAAAGCTGAAAATATGTAGTCTCGAAGTCATTTCGAGAAATTGACGTTTTAAGTTTCTGTTTCCAAATTCAAACGGATGTATCTTCGCCAATAATTGTCAGAAGTTAGAATTTCTTTCAACATTATGAAGCCCTTTTTACATATTTTGACTCTGCATCAAAAGCTCGAAGTCGTTTCGAGAAATGGTCGTTTTAAGTTTCTGTTTCCAAATTCGAATGGATGTATCTTCGCCAATAATTGTCAGAAGTTAGAATTTCTTTCAACATTATGAAGCCCTTTTTATATATTTTGACTCTGCATCAAAAGCTGAAAATATGTAGTCTCAAAGTCATTTCGAGAAATTGACGTTTTAAGTTTCTGTTTCCAAATTCAAACGGATGTATCTTCGCCAATAATTGTCAGAAGTTAGAATTTCTTTCAACATTATGAAGCCCTTTTTATATATTTTGACTCTGCATCAAAAGCTGAAAATATGTAGTCTCGAAGTCATTTCGAGAAATTGACGTTTTAAGTTTCTGTTTCCAAATTCAAACGGATGTATCTTCGCCAATAATTGTCAGAAGTTAGAATTTCTTTCAACATTATGAAGCCCTTTTTATATATTTTGACTATGCATCAAAAGCTGAAAATATGTAGTCTCGAAGTCATTTCGAGAAATTGACGTTTTAAGTCTCTGTTTCCAAATTCAAACGGATGTATCTTCGCCAATAATTGTCAGAAGTTAGAATTTCTTTCAACATTATGAACCCCTTTTTATATATTTTGACTCTGCATCAAAAGCTGAAAATATGTAGTCTCGAAGTCATTTCGAGAAATTGACGTTTTAAGTTTCGGTTTCCAAATTCAAACGGATGTATCTTCGCCAATAATTGTCAGCAGTTAGAATTTCTTTTAACATTTTGAAGCCCTTTATATATATTTTGATTCTGCATCAAAAGCTGAGAATAAGTAGTCTTGAAGTCATTTCGAGAAATTGACGTTTTAAGTTTCTGTTTCCAAAGTCAAACGGATGTATTTTCGCCAATAATTGTCAGAAGTTAGAATTTCTTTCAACATTATGAAGCCCTTTTTATATATTTTGATTCTGCATCAAAAGCTGAAAATATGTAGTCTTGAAGTCAATTCGAGAAATTGACGTTTTAAGTTTCTGTTTCCAAATTTAAACGGATGTATCTTCGCCAATAATTGTCAGAAGTTAGAATTTCTTTCAACATTATGAAGCCCTTTTTATATATTTTGACTCTGCATCAAAAGCTGAAAATATGTAGTCGCGAAGTCATTTCGAGAAATTGACGTTTTAAGTCTCTGTTTCCAAATTCAAACGGATGTATCTTCGCCAATAATTGTCAGAAGTCAGAATTTCTTTCAACATTATGAAGCCCTTTTTATATATTTTGATTCTGCATCAAAAGCTGAAAATATGTAGTCGCGAAGTCATTTCGAGAAATTGACGTTTTAAGTTTCGGTTTCCAAATTCAAACGGATGTATCTTCGCCAATAATTGTCGGAAGTTAGAACTTCTTTCAACATTATGAAGCCCTTTTTATATATTTTGATTCTGCATCAAAAGCTGAAAATATGTAGTCTCGAAGTCATTTCGAGAAATTGACGTTTCAAGTTTCTGTTTCCAAATTCAAACGGATGTATCTTCGTCAATAATTGTCGGAAGTTAGAACTTCTTTCAACATTATGAAGCCCTTTTTATATATTTTGATTCTGCATCAAAAGCTGAAAATATGTAGTCTCGAAGTCATTTCGAGATATTGGCGGTTCAAGTTTCTTTTCCCAAATTCAAACGGATGTATCTTCGCCAATAATTGTCAGAAGTTAGAATTTCTTTCAACATTATGAAGCCCTTTTTATATATTTTGACCCTGCATCAAAAGCTGAAAATATGTAGTCGCGAAGTCATTTCGAGAAATTGACGTTTTAAGTTTCTGTTTCCAAATTCAAACGGATGTATCTTCGCCAATAATTGTCAGAAGTTAGAATTTCTTTCAACATTATGTAGCCCTTTTTATATATTTTGACTCTGCATCAAAAGCTGAAAATATGTAGTCTCGAAGTCATTTCGAGAAATTGACGTTTTAAGTTTTTGTTTCCAAATTCAAACGGATGTATCTTCGCCAATAATTGTCAGAAGTTAGAATTTCTTTCAACATTATGAAGCCCTTTTTACATATTTTGACTCTGCATCAAAAGCTGAAAATATGTAGTCTCAAAGTCATTTCGAGAAATTGACGTTTTAAGTTTCTGTTTCCAAATTCAAACGGATGTATCTTCGCCAATAATTGTCAGAAGTTAGAATTTCTTTCAACATTATGAAGCCCTTTTTATATATTTTGACTCTGCATCAAAAGCTGAAAATATGTAGTCGCGAAGTCATTTCGAGAAATTGACGTTTTAAGTTTCTGTTTCCAAATTCAAACGTATCTTCGCCAATAATTGTCAGAAGTTAGAATTTCTTTCAACATTATGAAGCCCTTTTTATATATTTTGACTCTGCATCAAAAGCTGAAAATATGGAGTCGCGAAATCATTTCGAGAAATTAACGTTTTAAGTTTCGGTTTCCAAATTCAAACGGATGTTTCTTCGCCAATAATTGTCAGAAGTCAGAATTTGTTTCAACATTATGAAGCCCTTTTTATATATTTTGACTCTGCATCAAAAGCTGAAAATATGTAGTCGCGAAGTCATTTCGAGAAATTGACGTTTTAAGTTTCTGTTTCCAAATTCAAACGGATGTATCTTCGCCAATAATTGTCAGAAGTTAGAACTTCTTTCAACATTATGAAGCCCTTTTTATATATTTTGACTCTGCATCAAAAGCTGAAAATATGTAGTCTCGAAGTCATTTCGAGAAATTGACGTTTCAAGTTTCTGTTTCCAAATTCAAACGGATGTATCTTCGTCAATAATTGTCGGAAGTTAGAACTTCTTTCAACATTATGAAGCCCTTTTTATATATTTTGATTCTGCATCAAAAGCTGAAAATATGTAGTCTCGAAGTCATTTCGAGAATTTGACGTTTTAAGTTTCTGTTTCCAAATTCAAACGGATGTATCTTCGCCAATAATTGTCAGAAGTTAGAATTTCTTTCAACATTATGAACCCCTTTTTATATATTTTGATTCTGCATCAAAAGCTGAAAATATGTAGTCTCGAAGTCATTTCGAGATATTGGCGGTTCAAGTTTCTTATCCCAAATTCAAACGGATGTATCTTCGCCAATAATTGTCAGAAGTTAGAATTTCTTTCAACATTATGAAGCCCTTTTTATATATTTTGACTCTGCATCAAAAGCTGAAAATATGTAGTCGTGAAGTCATTTCGAGAAATTGACGTTTTAAGTTTCTGTTTCCAAATTCAAACGGATGTATCTTCGCCAATAATTGTCAGAAGTTAGAATTTCTTTCAACATTATGTAGCCCTTTTTATATATTTTGACTCTGCATCAAAAGCTGAAAATATGTAGTCTCGAAGTCATTTCGAGAAATTGACGTTTTAAGTTTCTGTTTCCAAATTCAAACGGATGTATCTTCGCCAATAATTGTCAGAAGTTAGAATTTCTTTCAACATTATGAAGCCCTTTTTACATATTTTGACTCTGCATCAAAAGCTGAAAATATGTAGTCTCAAAGTCATTTCGAGAAATTGACGTTTTAAGTCTCTGTTTCCAAATTCAAACGGATGTATCTTCGCCAATAATTGTCAGAAGTCAGAATTTCTTTCAACATTATGAAGCCCTTTTTATATATTTTGACTCTGCATCAAAAGCTGAAAATATGTAGTCGCGAAGTCATTTCGAGACATTGACGTTTTAAGTTTCTGTTTCCAAATTCAAACGGATGTATCTTCGCCAATAATTGTCAGAAGTTAGAATTTCTTTCAACATTATGAAGCCCTTTTTATATATTTTGACTCTGCATCAAAAGCTGAAAATATGGAGTCGCGAAGTCATTTCGAGAAATTGACGTTTTAAGTTTCGGTTTCCAAATTCAAATGGATGTATCTTCGCCAATAATTGTCAGAAGTTAGAATTTCTTTCAACATTATGAAGCCCTTTTTATATATTTTGATTCTGCATCAAAAGCTGAAAATATGTAGTCTCGAAGTCATTTCGAGAAATTGACGTTTTAAGTTTCTGTTTCCAAATTCAAACGGATGTATCTTCGCCAATAATTGTCAGAAGTTAGAATTTCTTTCAACATTATGTAGCCCTTTTTATATATTTTGACTCTGCATCAAAAGCTGAAAATATGTAGTCTCGAAGTCATTTCGAGAAATTGACGTTTCAAGTTTCTGTTTCCAAATTCAAACGGATGTATC
>NW_025062507.1:0-58896 GCF_018153295.1 Drosophila grimshawi | reverse complement strand
TTTGGAACAAAACTGCATTAAAATAATTTGACTTA
This sequence comes from Drosophila grimshawi, assembly GCF_018153295.1. Lineage (NCBI taxonomy): Eukaryota > Metazoa > Arthropoda > Insecta > Diptera > Drosophilidae > Drosophila > Drosophila grimshawi. The sequence continues at coordinate 58,861 of NW_025062507.1, read as the reverse complement.
CGACTCATCTAAGAAAGATATTAAGGGATATTCTTCGATTAATATAAAATATATGCCAAACATTAAATAGGGTCAACCTTGAAATAAATGGCCATATCTTCGTCAAAAATTGCCCCATTTCAATTATAAAGGTGTTTTTACAATTCACTCAATCTTTGGAACAAAAACTGCATTAAAATAATTTGACTTCCGACTCATCTAAGAAAGATATTAAGGGATATTCTTTGATTAACAGAAAATAATTGGAAGGCATTAAATAGGGTTTACCTTGAAATAAATGGCCATATCTTCGTCAAAAATTGCCCCATTTGAATTATAAAGGTGTTTTTAGAATTCACTCGATCTTTGGAACAAAACTGCATTAAAATAATTTGACTTCCGACTCATCTTAGAAAGATATTAAGGGATATTCTTCGATTAATAGAAAATATATGGAAAGCATTAAATAGGGTCTACCTTGAAATAAATGGCCATATCTTCGTCAAAAATTGCCCCATTTCAATTATAAAGGTGTTTTTAGAATTCACTCAATCTTTGGAACAAAACTGCATTAAAATAATTTAACTTCCGACTCATCTAAGAAAGATATTGACGGATATTCTTTGATTAACAGAAAATATATGGAAAGCATTAAATAAGGTCTACCTTGAAATAAATGGCCATATCTTCGTCAAAAATTGCCCCATTTCAATTATAAAGGTGTTTTTAGAATTAACTCAATCTTTAGAACAAAACAACATGAAAATACGTTGACTTCCGGCTCATCTAAGAAAGATATTAAGGGATATTCTTCGATAAATAGAAAATATATGGAAAGCATTAAATAGGGTCTACCTTGAAATAAATGGCCATATCTTCGTCTAAAATTGCCCCATTTCAATTATAAAGGTGTTTTAAGAATTCACTCGATCTTTGAAACAAAACTGCTTTAAAATAATTTGACTAACGACTCATCTAAGAAAGATATTAAGGGATATTCTTCGATTAATATAAAATATATGCCAAACATTAAATAGGGTCAACCTTGAAATAAATGGCCATATCTTCGTCTAAAATTGCCTCATATCAATTATAAATGTGTTTTTAGAATTCACTCGATCTTTGGAACAAAACTGCATTAAAATAATTTGACTTGCGACTCATCCAAGAAAGATATTAAGGGATATTCTTTGATTAACAGAAAATATATGGAAAGCATTAAATAGGGTCTACCTTGAAATAAATGGCCATATCTTCGTCAAAAATTGCCCCATTTCAATTATAAAGGTGTTTTTAGAATTTACTCGATCTTTAGAACAAAACAACATTAAAATACGTTGACTTCCGACTCATCTAAGAAAGATATTAAGGGATATTCTTCGATTAATAGAAAATATAAGCCAAACATTAAATAGGGTCAACCTTGAAATATATGGCCATATCTTCGTCTAAAATTGCCCCATTTCAATTATAAAGGTCTTCTTAGAATTCACTCAATCTTTGAAACAAAACTGCTTTAAAATAATTTGACTTACGACTCATCTTAGAAAGATATTAAGGGATATTCTTCGACAAATAGAAAATATATGGAAAGCATTAAATAGGGTCTACCTTGAAATAAATGGCCATATCTTCGTCAAAAATTGCCCCATTTCAATTATAAAGGTGTTTTTAGAATTCACTCGATCTTTGGAACAAAACTGCATTAAAATAATTTGACTTACGACTCATCTAAGAAAGCTATTAAGGGATATTCTTCGACAAATAGAAAATATATGGAAAGCATTAAATAGGGTCTACCTTGAAATAAATGGCCATATCTTCGTCAAAAATTGCCCCATTTCAATTATAAAGGTGTTTTATGAATTCACTCAATATTTGGAACAAAACTGCATTAAAATAATTTGGCTTCCGACTCACCTAAGAAAGATATTAAGGGATATTCTTCGATAAATAGAAAATATATGAAAAGCATTAAATAGGGTCTACCTTGAAATAAATGGCCATATCTTCGTCAAAAATTGCCCCATTTCAATTATAAAGGTGTTTTTAGAATTTACTCAATCTTTGGAACAAAACTGCATTAAAATAATTTGACTTCCAACTCATCTAAGAAAGATATTAAGGGATATTCTTCGATTAATAGAAAATTTAAGCCAAACATTAAATAGGGTCAACCTTGAAATAAATGGCCATATCTTCGTCTAAAATTGCCCCATTTCAATTATAAAGGTGTTTTTAGAATTCACTCAATCTTTGGAACAAAACTGCATTAAAATAATTTGCTTTCCGACTCCTCTAAGAAAGATATTAAGGGATATTCTTTGATTAACAGAAAATATATGGAAAGCATTAAATAGGGTCACCTTGAAATAAATGGCCATATCTTCGTCAAAAATTGCCCCATTTCAATTATAAAGGTGTTTTTAGAATTTACTCAATCTTTGGAACAAAACAACATTAAAATACGTTGACTTCCGACTCATCTAAGAAAGATATTAACTGATATTCTTTGATTAATAGAAAATATATGGAAAGCATTAAATAGGGTCTACCTTGAAATAAATGGCCATATCTTCGTCAAAAATTGCCCCATTTCAATTATAAAGGTGTTTTTGGAATTGACTCGATCTTTGGAACAAAACTGCATTAAAATAATTTGGCTTCCGACTCATCTTAGAAAGATATTAAGGGATATTCTTCGACAAATAGAAAATATATGGAAAGCATTAAATAGGGTCTACCTTGAAATAAATGGCCATATCTTCGTCTAAAATTGCCCCATTTCAATTATAAAGGTGTTTTTAGAATTCACTCGATCTTTGGAACAAAACTGCATTAAAATAATTTGACTACCGACTCACCTAAGAAAGATATTAAGGGATATTCTTTGATTAACAGAAAATATATGGAAAGCATTAAATAGGGTCACCTTGAAATAAATGGCCTTATCTTCGTCAAAAATTGCCCCATTTCAATTATAAAGGTGTTTTTAGAATTTACTCAATCTTTAGAACAAAACAACATTAAAATACGTTGACTTCCGACTCATCTAAGAAAGATATTAAGGGATATTCTTCAACAAATAGAAAATATATGGAAAGCATTAAATAGGGTCTACCTTGAAATAAATGGCCATATCTTCGTCCAAAATTGCCCCATTTCAATTATAAAGGTGTTTTTAGAATTCGTCTGATCTTTGGAACAAAACTGCATTAAAATAATTTGACTTCCGGCTCATCTAAGAAAGATATTAAGGGATATTCTTTGATTAATAGAAAATATATGGAAAGCATTAAATAGGGTCTACCTTGAAATAAATGGCCATATCTTCGTCAAAAATTGCCCCATTTCAACTATAAAGGTGTTTTTAGAATTCACTCAATCTTTGAAACAAAACTGCATTAAAATAATTTGACTTTCGACTCATCTAAGAAAGATATTAAGGGATATTCTTCGATCAATAGAAAATATAAGCCAAACATTAAATAGGGTCAACCTTGAAATAAATGGCCATATCTTCGTCTAAAATTGCCCCATTTCAATTATAAAGGTGTTTTTAGAATTCACTCGATCTTTGGAACAAAACTGCATTAAATTAATTTGACTTCCGACTCATCCAAGAAAGATATTAAGGGATATTCTTCGATAAATAGAAAATATATGGAAAGCATTAAATAGGGTCTACCTTGAAATAAATGGCCATATCTTCGTCAAAAGTTGCCCCATTTCAATTATAAAGGTGTTTTAGGAATTGACTCGATCTTTGAAATAAAACTGCATTAAAATAATTTGACTTACGACTCATCTAAGAAAGATATTAAGGGATATTCTTCGACAAATAGAAAATATATGGAAAGCATTAAATAGGGTCTACCTTGAAATAAATGGCCATATCTTCGTAAAAAATTGCCCCATTTCAATTATAAAGGTGTTTTATGAATTCACTCAATATTTGAAAGAAAACTGCATTAAAATAATTTGACTTCCGACTCATCTTAGAAAGATATTAAGGGATATTCTTCGATTAATAGAAAATATACGGAAAGCATTAAATAGGGTCTACCTTGAAAATAAATGGCCATATCTTAGTCAAAAAGTTGCCCACATTACAATTATAAAAGTGTTTTTAGAATTCACTCAATCCTTGGAACAAAAACTGCATTAAAATAATTTGACTTCCGACTCATCTAAGAAAGATATTAAGGGATATTCTTTGATTAACAGAAAATATATGGAAAGCATTAAATATTGTCACCTTGAAATAAATGGCCATATCTTCGTCTAAAATTGCCCCATTTCAATTATAAAGGTGTTTTTAGAATTTACTCAATCTTTGAAACAAAACAACATTAAAATACGTTGACTTCCGACTCATCTAAGAAAGATATTAACTGATATTCTTCGATAAATAGAAAATATATGGAAAGCATTAAATAGGGTCTACCTTGAAATAAATGTTCATATCTTCGTCAAAAATTGCCCCATTTCAATTATAAAGGTGTTTTTGGAATTGACTCGATCTTTGAAACAAAACTGCATTAAAATATTTTGACTTCCGACTCATCTTAGAAAGATATTAAGGGATATTCTTCGATTAATAGAAAATATAAGCCAAACATTAAATAGGGTCTACCTTGAAATAAATGGCCATATCTTCGTCTAAAATTGCCCCATTTCAATTATAAAGGTGTTTTTAGAATTCACTCGATCTTTGGAACAAAACTGCATTAATATAATTTGACTACCGACTCACCTAAGAAAGATATTAAGGGATATTCTTTGATTAACAGAAAATATATGGAAAGCATTAAATAGGGTCACCTTGAAATAAATGGCCTTATCTTCGTCAAAAATTGCCCCATTTCAATTATAAAGGTGTTTTTAGAATTAACTCAATCTTTGGAACAAAACAACATTAAAATACGTTGACTTCCGACTCATCTAAGAAAGATATTAAGGGATATTCTTCGACAAATAGAAAATATATGCCAAACATTAAATAGGGTCTACCTTGAAATAAATGGCCATATCTTCGTCCAAAATTGCCCCATTTCAATTATAAAGGTGTTTTTGGAATTGACTCGATCTTTGGAACAAAACTGCATTAAAATAATTTGGCTTCCGACTCCTCTAAGAAAGATATTGACGGATATTCTTTGATTAACAGAAAATATATGGAAAGCATTAAATAGGGTCTACCTTGAAATAAATGGCCATATCTTCGTCAAAAATTGCCCCATTTCAATTATAAAGGTGTTTTAGGAATTGACTCGATCTTTGAAACAAAACTGCATTAAAATAATTTGCTTTCCGACTCCTCTAAGAAAGATATTAAGGGATATTCTTTGATTAACAGAAAATATATGGAAAGCATTAAATAGGGTCACCTTGAAATAAATGGCCATATCTTCGATAAAAATTGCCCCATTTCAATTATAAAGGTGTTTTTAGAATTTACTCAATCTTTGGAACAAAACAACATTAAAATACGTTGACTTCCGACTCATCTAAGAAAGATATTAACTGATATTCTTTGATTAATAGAAAATATATGGAAAGCATTAAATAGGGTCTACCTTGAAATAAATTGCCATATCTTCGTCAAAAATCGCCCCATTTCAATTATAAAGGTGTTTTTGGAATTGGCTCGATCTTTGGAACAAAACTGCATTAAAATAATTTGGCTTCCGACTCATCTTAGAAAGATATTAAGGGATATTCTTCGACAAATAGAAAATATATGGAAAGCATTAAATAGGGTCTACCTTGAAATAAATGGCCATATCTTCGTCTAAAATTGCCCCATTTCAATTATAAAGGTGTTTTTAGAATTCACTCGATCTTTGGAACAAAACTGCATTAAAATAATTTGACTACCGACTCACCTAAGAAAGATATTAAGGGATATTCTTTGATTAACAGAAAATATATGGAAAGCATTAAATAGGGTCACCTTGAAATAAATGGCCTTATCTTCGTCAAAAATTGCCCCATTTCAATTATAAAGGTGTTTTTAGAATTTACTCAATCTTTAGAACAAAACAACATTAAAATACGTTGACTTCCGACTCATCTAAGAAAGATATTAAGGGATATTCTTCAACAAATAGAAAATATATGGAAAGCATTAAATAGGGTCTACCTTGAAATAAATGGCCATATCTTCGTCCAAAATTGCCCCATTTCAATTATAAAGGTGTTTTTAGAATTCGTCTGATCTTTGGAACAAAACTGCATTAAAATAATTTGACTTCCGGCTCATCTAAGAAAGATATTAAGGGATATTCTTTGATTAATAGAAAATATATGGAAAGCATTAAATAGGGTCTACCTTGAAATAAATGGCCATATCTTCGTCAAAAATTGCCCCATTTCAACTATAAAGGTGTTTTTAGAATTCACTCAATCTTTGAAACAAAACTGCATTAAAATAATTTGACTTTCGACTCATCTAAGAAAGATATTAAGGGATATTCTTCGATCAATAGAAAATATAAGCCAAACATTAAATAGGGTCAACCTTGAAATAAATGGCCATATCTTCGTCTAAAATTGCCCCATTTCAATTATAAAGGTGTTTTTAGAATTCACTCGATCTTTGGAACAAAACTGCATTAAATTAATTTGACTTCCGACTCATCCAAGAAAGATATTAAGGGATATTCTTCGATAAATAGAAAATATATGGAAAGCATTAAATAGGGTCTACCTTGAAATAAATGGCCATATCTTCGTCAAAAATTGCCCCATTTCAATTATAAAGGTGTTTTAGGAATTGACTCGATCTTTGAAATAAAACTGCATTAAAATAATTTGACTTACGACTCATCTAAGAAAGATATTAAGGGATATTCTTCGACAAATAGAAAATATATGGAAAGCATTAAATAGGGTCTACCTTGAAATAAATGGCCATATCTTTTATTAATAGAAAATATAAGCCAAACATTAAATAGGGTCAACCTTGAAATAAATGGCCATATCTTCGTCTAAAATTGCCCCATTTCAATTATAAAGGTGTTTTTAGAATTCACTCGATCTTTGGAACAAAACTGCATTAAATTAATTTGACTTCCGACTCATCCAAGAAAGATATTAAGGGATATTCTTCGATAAATAGAAAATATATGGAAAGCATTAAATAGGGTCTACCTTGAAATAAATGGCCATATCTTCGTCAAAAGTTGCCCCATTTCAATTATAAAGGTGTTTTTAGAATTGACTCGATCTTTGAAATAAAACTGCATTAAAATAATTTGACTTCCGACTCATCTAAGAAAGATATTAAGGGATATTCTTCGATAAATAGAAAATATATGGAAAGCATTAAATAGGGTCTACCTTGAAATAAATGGCCATATCTTCGTCAAAAGTTGCCCCATTTCAATTATAAAGGTGTTTTAGGAATTGACTCGATCTTTGAAATAAAACTGCATTAAAATAATTTGACTTACGACTCATCTAAGAAAGATATTAAGGGATATTCTTCGACAAATAGAAAATATATGGAAAGCATTAAATAGGGTCTACCTTGAAATAAATGGCCATATCTTCGTAAAAAATTGCCCCATTTCAATTATAAAGGTGTTTTATGAATTCACTCAATATTTGAAAGAAAACTGCATTAAAATAATTTGACTTCCGACTCATCTTAGAAAGATATTAAGGGATATTCTTCGATTAATAGAAAATATACGGAAAGCATTAAATAGGGTCTACCTTGAAATAAATGGCCATATCTTCGTCAAAAATTGCCCCATTTCAATTATAAAGGTGTTTTAGGAATTGACTCGATCTTTGAAACAAAACTGCATTAAAATAATTTGCTTTCCGACTCCTCTAAGAAAGATATTAAGGGATATTCTTTGATTAACAGAAAATATATGGAAAGCATTAAATAGGGTCACCTTGAAATAAATGGCCATATCTTCGTCTAAAATTGCCCCATTTCAATTATAAAGGTGTTTTTAGAATTTACGTCAATCTTTGAAACAAAACAACATTAAAATACGTTGACTTCCGACTCATCTAAGAAAGATATTAACTGATATTCTTTGATTAATAGAAAATATATGGAAAGCATTAAATAGGGTCTACCTTGAAATAAATGGCCATATCTTCGTCAAAAATTGCCCCATTTCAATTATAAAGGTGTTTTTGGAATTGACTCGATCTTTGAAACAAAACTGCATTAAAATAATTTGACTCCCGACTCATCTTAGAAAGATATTAAGGGATATTCTTCGACAAATAGAAAATATATGGAAAGCATTAAATAGGGTCTACCTTGAAATAAATGGCCATATCTTCGTCTAAAATTGCCCCATTTCAATTATAAAGGTGTTTTTAGAATTCACTCGATCTTTGGAACAAAACTGCATTAATATAATTTGACTACCGACTCACCTAAGAAAGATATTAAGGGATATTCTTTGATTAACAGAAAATATATGGAAAGCATTAAATAGGGTCACCTTGAAATAAATGGCCTTATCTTCGTCAAAAAATTGCCCCATTTCAATTATAAAGGTGTTTTTAGAATTTACTCAATCTTTAGAACAAAACAACATTAAAATACGTTGACTTCCGACTCATCTAAGAAAGATATTAAGGGATATTCTTCGATAAATAGAAAATATATGGAAAGCATTAAATAGGGTCTACCTTGAAATAAATGGCCATATCTTCGTCCAAAATTGCCCCATTTCAATTATAAAGGTGTTTTTAGAATTCGTCTGATCTTTGGAACAAAACTGCATTAAAATAATTTGACTTCCGGCTCATCTAAGAAAGATATTAAGGGATATTCTTTGATTAATAGAAAATATATGGAAAGCATTAAATAGGGTCTACCTTGAAATAAATGGCCATATCTTCGTCAAAAATTGCCCCATTTCAATTATAAAGGTGTTTTTAGAATTCACTCGATCTTTGGAACAAAACTGCATTAAAATAATTTGACTTCCGACTCATCCAAGAAAGATATTAAGGGATATTCTTCGATTAATAGAAAATATAAGCCAAACATTAAATAGGGTCAACCTTGAAATAAATGGCCATATCTTCGTCTAAAATTGCCCCATTTCAATTATAAAGGTGTTCTTAGAATTCATTTGATCTTTTGAACAAAACTGCATTAAAATAATTTGACTTCCGACTCATCCAAGAAAGATATTAAGGGATATTCTTTGATCAACAGAAAATATATGGAAAGCATTAAATAGGGTCTACCTTGAAATAAATGGCCATATCTTCGTCAAAAATTGCCCCATTTCAATTATAAAGGTGTTTTTAGAATCCACTCGATCTTTGGAACAAAACTGCATTAAAATAATTTGACTACCGACTCCCCTAAGAAAGATATTAAGGGATATTCTTTGATTAACAGAAAATATATGGAAAGCATTAAATAGGGTCACCTTGAAATAAATGGCCTTATATTCGTCAAAAATTGCCTCATTTCAATTATAAAGGTATTTTTAGAATTTACTTAATGTTTAGAACAAAACAACATTAAAATACGTTGACTTTCGACTCATCTAAGAAAGATATTAAGGGATATTCTTCGATTAATAGAAAATATAAGCCAAACATTAAATAGGGTCAACCTTGAAATAAATGGCCATATCTTCGTCTAAAATTGCCCCATTTCAATTATAAAGGTGTTTTTAGAATTCGTCTGATCTTTGAAACAAAACTGCATTAAAATAATTTGACTTCCGGCTCATCTAAGAAAGATATTAAGGGATATTCTTTGATTAATAGAAAATATATGGAAAGCATTAAATAGGGTCTACCTTGAAATAAATGGCCATATCTTCGTCAAAAATTGCCCCATTTCAATTATAAAGGTGTTTTTAGAATTCACTCAATCTTTGAAACAAAACTGCATTAAAATAATTTGACTTCCGATTCATCTAAGAAAGATATTAAGGGATATTCTTCGATTAATAGAAAATATAAGCCAAACATTAAATAGGGTCAACCTTGAAATAAATGGCCATATCTTCGTCTAAAATTGCCCCATTTCAATTATAAAGGTGTTTTTAGAATTCACTCGATCTTTGGAACAAAACTGCATTAAATATAATTTGACTACCGACTCACCTAAGAAAGATATTAAGGGATATTCTTTGATAAATAGAAAATATATGGAAAGCATTAAATAGGGTCAACCTTGAAATAAATGGCCATATCTTCGTCAAAAATTGCCCCATTTCAATTATAAAGGTGTTTTATGAATTCACTCAATATTTAAAACAAAGGTGCATTAAAATAATTTGACTTCCGACTCATCTTAGAAAGATATTAAGGGATATTCTTCGATAAATAGAAAATATACGGAAAGCATTAAATAGGGTCTACCTTGAAATAAATAGCCATATCTTCGTCAAAAATTGCCCCATTTCAATTATAAAGGTGTTTTAAGAATTCACTCAATCTTTGGAACAAAACTGCATTAAAATAATTTGACTTCCGACTCATCTAAGAAAGATATTGACGGATATTCTTTGATTAACAGAAAATATATGGAAAGCATTAAATAGGGTCTACCTTGAAATAAATGGCCATATCTTCGTCAAAAATTGCCCCATTTCAATTATAAAGGTGTTTTAGGAATTGACTCGATCTTTGAAACAAAACTGCATTAAAATAATTTGCTTTCCGACTCCTCTAAGAAAGATATTAAGGGATATTCTTTGATTAACAGAAAATATATGGAAAGCATTAAATAGGGTCACCTTGAAATAAATGGCCATATCTTCGACAAAAATTGCCCCATTTCAATTATAAAGGTGTTTTTAGAATTTACTCAATCTTTGGAACAAAACAACAATAAAATACGTTGACTTCCGACTCATCTAAGAAAGATATTAACTGATATTCTTTGATTAATAGAAAATATATGGAAAGCATTAAATAGGGTCTACCTTGAAATAAATGGCCATATCTTCGTCAAAAATTGCCCCATTTCAATTGTAAAGGTGTTTTTGGAATTGACTCGATCTTTGAAACAAAACTGCATTAAAATAATTTGACTTCCGACTCATCTTAGAAAGATATTAAGGGATATTCTTCGACAAATAGAAAATATATGGAAAGCATTAAATAGGGTCTACCTTGAAATAAATGGCCATATCTTCGTCTAAAATTGCCCCATTTCAATTATAAAGGTGTTTTTAGAATTCACTCGATGTTTGGAACGAAACTGCATTAAAATAATTTGACTACCGACTCACCTAAGAAAGATATTAAGGGATATTCTTTGATTAACAGAAAATATATGGAAAGCATTAAATAGGGTCACCTTGAAATAAATGGCCTTATCTTCGTCAAAAATTGCCCCATTTCAATTATAAAGGTGTTTTTAGAATTTACTCAATCTTTAGAACAAAACAACATTAAAATACGTTGACTTCCGACTCATCTAAGAAAGATATTAAGGGATATTCTTCGACAAATAGAAAATATATGGAAAGCATTAAATAGGGTCTACCTTGAAATAAATGACCATATCTTCGTCCAAAATTGCCCCATTTCAATTATAAAGGTGTTTTTAGAATTCGTCTGATCTTTGGAACAAAACTGCATTAAAATAATTTGACTTCCGACTCATCTAAGAAAGATATTAAGGGATATTCTTTGATTAATAGAAAATATATGGAAAGCATTAAATAGGGTCTACCTTGAAATAAATGGCCATATCTTCGTCAAAAATTGCCCCATTTCAATTATAAAGGTGTTTTTAGAATTCACTCGATCTTTGGAACAAAACTGCATTAAAATAATTTGACTTCCGACTCATCCAAGAAAGATATTAAGGGATATTCTTCGATAAATAGAAAATATATGGAAAGCATTAAATAGGGTCTACCTTGAAATAAATGGCCATATCTTCGTCAAAAGTTGCCCCATTTCAATTATAAAGGTGTTTTAGGAATTGACTCGATCTTTGAAATAAAACTGCATTAAAATAATTTGACTTACGACTCATCTAAGAAAGATATTAAGGGATATTCTTCGACAAATAGAAAATATATGGAAAGCATTAAATAGGGTCTACCTTGAAATAAATGGCCATATCTTCGTCAAAAATTGCCCCATTTCAATTATAAAGGTGTTTTATGAATTCACTCAATATTTGAAAGAAAACTGCATTAAAATAATTTGACTTCCGACTCATCTTAGAAAGATATTAAGGGATATTCTTCGATTAATAGAAAATATATGGAAAGCATTAAATAGGGTCTACCTTGAAATAAATGGCCATATCTTCGTCAAAAATTGCCCCATTTCAATTATAAAGGTGTTTTAAGAATTCACTCAATCTTTGGAACAAAACTGCATTAAAATAATTTGACTTCCGACTCATCTAAGAAAGATATTGACGGATATTCTTTGATTAACAGAAAATATATGGAAAGCATTAAATAGGGTCTACCTTGAAATAAATGGCCATATCTTCGTCAAAAATACCCCATTTCAATTATAAAGGTGTTTTAGGAATTGACTCGATCTTTGAAACAAAACTGCATTAAAATAATTTGACTTCCGACTCATCTTAGAAAGATATTAAGGGATATTCTTCGATTAATAGAAAATATACGGAAAGCATTAAATAGGGTCTACCTTGAAATAAATGGCCATATCTTCGTCTAAAATTGCCCCATTTCAATTATAAAGCTGTTTTTAGAATTCACTCAATCTTTGGAACAAAACTGCATTAAAATAATTTGCTTTCCGACTCATCCAAGAAAGATATTAAGGGATATTCTTCGATAAATTGAAAATATATGGAAATCATTAAATAGGGTCAACCTTGAAATAAATGGCCATATCTTCGTCAAAAATTGCCCCATTTCAATTATAAAGGTGTTTTAAGAATTCACTCAATCTTTGGAACAAAACAACATTAAAATACGTTGACTTCCGACTCATCTAAGAAAGATATTAAGGGATATTCTTCGATAAATAGAAAATATATGGAAAGCATTAAATAGGGTCTACCTTGAAATAAATGGCCATATCTTCGTCAAAAATTGCCCCATTTCAATTATAAAGGTGTTTTAGGAATTGACTCGATCTTTGAAACAAAACTGCATTAAAATAATTTGACTTCCGACTCATCTAAGAAAGATATTAAGGGATATTCTTCATTTAATAGAAAATATAAGCCAAACATTAAATAGGGTCAACCTTGAAATAAATGGCCATATCTTCGTCTAAAATTGCCCCATTTCAATTATAAAGCTGTTTTTAGAATTCACTCAATCTTTGGAACAAAACTGCATTAAAATAATTTGACTTCCGACTCATCTAAGAAAGATATTAAGGGATATTCTTCGATAAATAGAAAATATATGGAAATCATTAAATAGGGTCTACCTTGAAATAAATGGCCATATCTTCGTCAAAAATTGCCCCATTTCAATTATAAAGGTGTTTTTAGAATTCACTCGATCTTTGGAACAAAACTGCATTAAAATAATTTGACTTACGACTCACCTAAGAAAGATATTAAGGGATATTCTTTGATTAACAGAAAATATATGGAAAGCATTAAATAGGGTCTACCTTGAAATAAATGGCCATATCTTCGTAAAAAATTGACCCATTTCAATTATAAAGGTGTTTTTAGAATTCACTCGATCTTTAGAACAAAACTGCATTAAAATAATTTGACTTCCGACTCATCTAAGAAAGATATTAAGGGATATTCTTCGATAAATAGAAAATATATGGAAAGCATTAAATAGGGTCTACCTTGAAATAAATGGCCATATCTTCGTCAAAAATTGCCCCATTTCAATTATAAAGGTGTTTTTAGAATTCACTCAATCTTTGAAATAAAACTGCATTAAAATAATTTGACTTCCGACTCATCCAAGAAAAATATTAGGGGATATTCTTCGATTAATATAATATATATGCCAAACATTAAATAGGGTCAACCTTGAAATAAATGGCCCATATCTTCGTCTAAAATTGCCCCATTTCAATTATAAAGGTGTTTTTAGAATTTCACTCGATCTTTGGAACAAAACTGCATTAAATTAATTTGACTTACGACTCATCTAAGAAAGCTATTAAGGGATATTCTTCGACAAATAGAAAATATATGGAAAGCATTAAATAGGGTCTACCTTGAAATAAATGGCCATATCTTCGTCAAAAATTGCCCCATTTTAATTATAAAGGTGTTTTTAGAATTCACTCAATCTTTGAAACAAAACTGCATTAAAATAATTTGACTTTCGACTCATCTAAGAAAGATATTAAGGGATATTCTTCGATTAATAGAAAATATAAGCCAAACATTAAATAGGGTCAACCTTGAAATAAATGGCCATATCTTCGTCAAAAATTGCCTCATTTGAATTATATAGGTGTTTTTAGAATTCACTCGATCTTTGGAACAAAACTGCATTAAAATAGTTTGACTTACGACTCATCTAAGAAAGATATTAAGGGATATTCTTCGACAAATAGAAAATATATGGAAAGCATTAAATAGGGTCTACCTTGAAATAAATGGCCATATCTTCGTCTAAAATTGCCCCATTTCAATTATAAAGCTGTTTTTAGAATTCACTCAATCTTTGGAACAAAACTGCATTAAAATAATTTGACTTCCGACTCATCCAAGAAAGATATTAAGGGATATTCTTCGATAAATTGAAAATATATGGAAAGCATTAAATAGGGTCAACCTTGAAATAAATGGCCATATCTTCGTCAAAAATTGCCCCATTTCAATTATAAAGGTGTTTTAAGAATTCACTCAATCTTTGGAACAAAACTGCTTTAAAGTAATTTGACTTCCGACTCACCTAAGAAAGATATTAAGGGATATTCTTTGACTAACAGAAAATATATGGAAAGCATTAAATAGGGTCTACCTTGAAATAAATGGCCATATCTTCGTCAAAAATTGCCCCATTTCAATTATAAAGGTGTTTTTAGAATTCACTCAATCTTTGAAACAAAACTGCATTAAAATAATTTGACTTCCGACTCATCTAAGAAAGATATTAAGGGATATTCTTCGATTAATATAATATGTATGCCAAACATTAAATAGGGTCAACCTTGAAATAAATGGCCATATCTTCGTCAAAAATTGCCCCATTTCAATTATAAAGGTGTTTTAAGAATTCACTCAATCTTTGGAACAAAACTGCATTAAAATAATTTGACTTTCGACTCATCTAAGAAAGATATTAAGGGATATTCTTCGATTAATAGAAAATATAAGCCAAACATTAAATAGGGTCAACCTTGAAATAAATGGCCATATCTTCGTCAAAAATTGCCTCATTTGAATTATATAGGTGTTTTTAGAATTCACTCGATCTTTGGAACAAAACTGCATTAAAATAGTTTGACTTCCGACTCATCAAGAAAGATATTAGGGGAAATCTTCGATAAATTGATAATATATGGAAAAGCATTAAATAGGGTCAACCTTGAAATAAATGGCCATATCTTCGTCAAAAATGCCCCATTTCAGTTATAAAGGTGTTTTTAAGAATTCACTCAATCTTTGGAACAAAACTGCTTTAAAAATAATTTGACTTCCGACTCACCTAAGAAAGATATTAAGGGGATATTCTTTGATTAACAGAAAATATATGGAAAGCATTAAATAGGGTCACCTTGAAATAAATGGCCATATCTTCGTCAAAAATTGCCCCATTTCAATTATAAAGGTGTTTTAAGAATTCACTCAATCTTTGGAACAAAACTGCTTTAAAATAATTTGACTTCCGACTCACCTAAGAAAGATATTAAGGGATATTCTTTGACTAACAGAAAATATATGGAAAGCATTAAATAGGGTCTACCTTGAAATATATGGCCATATCTTCGTCAAAAATTGCCCCATTTCAATTATAAAGCTGTTTTTAGAATTCACTCGATCTTTGGAACAAAACTGCATTAAAATAATTTGGCTTCCGACTCACCTAAGAAAGATATTAAGGGATATTCTTCGACAAATAGAAAATATATGGAAAGCATTAAATAGGGTCTACCTTGAAATAAATGGCCATATCTTCGTCAAAAATTGCCCCATTTCAATTATAAAGGTGTTTTACGAATTCACTCAATATTTGGAACAAAACTGCATTAAAATAATTTGACTTCCGACTCATCTTAGAAAGATATTAAGGGATATTCTTCGATTAATAGAAAATATATGGAAAGCATTAAATAGGGTCTACCTTGAAATAAATGGCCATATCTTCGTCAAAAATTGCCCCATTTCAATTATAAATGTGTTTTTAGAATTCACTCAATCTTTGAAACAAAACTGCATTAAAATAATTTGACTTCCGACTCATCTAAGAAAGATATTAAGGGATATTCTTCGATTAATATAAAATATATGCCAAACATTAAATAGGGTCAACCTTGAAATAAATGGCCATATCTTCGTCAAAAATTGCCCCATTTCAATTATAAAGGTGTTTTTAGAATTCACTCAATCTTTGAAACAAAACTGCCTTAAATTAATTTGACTTATGACTCATCTAAGAAAGCTATTAAGGGATATTCTTCGACAAATAGAAAATATATGGAAAGCATTAAATAGGGTCTACCTTGAAATAAATAGCCATATCTTCGTCAAAAATTGCCCCATTTCAATTATATAGGTGTTTTATGAATTCACTCAATATTTGGAACAAAACTGCTTTAAAATAATTTGACTTCCGACTCATCTTAGAAAGATATTAAGAGATATTCTTCGATTAATAGAAAATATATGGAAAGCATTAAATAGGGTCTACCTTGAAATAAATGGCCATATCTTCGTCAAAAATTGCCCCATTTCAATTATGAAGGTGTTTTATGAATTCACTCAATCTTTGGAACAAAACTGCATTAAAATAATTTGACTTCCGACTCACCTAAGAAAGATATTAAGGGATATTCTTTGATTAACAGAAAATATATGGAAAGCATTAAATAGGGTCTACCTTGAAATAAATGGCCATATCTTCGTCAAAAATTGCCCCATTTCAATTATAAAGGTGTTTTTAGAATTTACTCAACTTTTAGAACAAAACAACATTAAAATACGTTGACTTCCGACTCATCTAAGAAAGGTATTAAGGGATATTCTTCGATAAATAGAAAATATATCCCAAACATTAAATAGGGTCAACCTTGAAATAAATGGCCATATCTTCGTCTAAAATTGCCCCATTTCAATTATAAAGGTGTTTTTAGAATTCACTCAATCTTTGGAACAAAACTGCATTAAAATAATTTGACTTCGAACTCATCCAAGAAAGATATTAAGGGATATTCTTCGATTAATAGAAAATATATGGAAAGCATTAAATAGGGTCAACCTTGAAATATATGGCCATAGCTTCGTCAAAAATTGCCCCATTTCAATTGTAAAGGTGTTTTTAGAATTTACTCAATCTTTGGAACAAAACTGCATTAAAATAATTTGACTTCCGACTCACCTAAGAAAGATATTAAGGGATATTCTTTGATTAACAGAAAATATATGGAAAGCATTAAATAGGGTCTACCTTGAAATAAATGGCCATATCTTCGTCAAAAATTGCCCCATTTCAATTATAAAGGTGTTTTTGGAATTGACTCGATCTTTGAAACAAAACTGCATTAAAATAATTTGACTTCCGACTCATCTAAGAAAGATATTAAGGGATATTCTTCGATTAATATAAAATATATCCCAAACATTAAATAGGGTCAACCTTGAAATAAATGGCCATATCTTCGTCTAAAATTGCCCCATTTCAATTATAAAGGTGTTTTTAGAATTCACTCAATCTTTGGAACAAAACTGCATTAAAATAATTTGACTTCGAACTCATCCAAGAAAGATATTAAGGGATATTCTTCGATTAATAGAAAATATATGGAAAGCATTAAATAGGGTCAACCTTGAAATATATGGCCATAGCTTCGTCAAAAATTGCCCCATTTCAATTGTAAAGGTGTTTTTAGAATTTACTCAATCTTTGGAACAAAACTGCATTAAAATAATTTGACTTCCGACTCATCTAAGAAAGATATTAAGGGATATTCTTTGATTAACAGACAATAATTGGAAAGCATTAAATAGGGTCTACCTTGAAATAAATTGCCATATCTTCGTCCAAAATTGCCCCATTTCAATTGTAAAGGTGTTTTTAGAATTCACTCGATCTTTGAAACAAAACTGCATTAAAATAATTTGACTTCCGACTCATCTAAGAAAGATATTAAGGGATATTCTTTGATTAATAGAAAATATATGGAAAGCATTAAATAGGGTCTACCTTGAAATAAATGGCCATATCTTCGTTAAAAATTGCCCCATTTCAATTATAAAGGTATTTTTAGAATTCACTCAATCTTTGAAATAAAACTGCATTAAAATAATTTGACTTCCGACTCATCCAAGAAAAATATTAAGGGATATTCTTCGATTAATATAATATATATGCCAAACATTAAATAGGGTCAACCTTGAAATAAATGGCCATATCTTCGTCTAAAATTGCCCCATTTCAATTATAAAGGTGTTTTTAGAATTCACTCGATCTTTGAAACAAAACTGCATTAAAATAATTTGACTTACGACTCATCTAAGAAAGATATTAAGGGATATTCTTCGACAAATAGAAAATATATGGAAAGCATTAAATAGGGTCTACCTTGAAATAAATGGCCATATCTTCGTCAAAAATTGCCCCATTTCAATTATAAAGGTGTTTTATGAATTTACTCAATATTTGGAACAAAACTGCATTAAAATAATTTGACTTCCGACTCATCTTAGAAAGATATTAAGGGATATTCTTCGATTAATAGAAAATATATGGAAAGCATTAAATAGGGTCTACCTTGAAAAAAAATGGCCATATCTTCGTCAAAAATTGCCCCATTTCAATTATAAAGGTGTTTTTAGAATTCACTCAATCTTTGGAACAAAACTGCATTAAAATAATTTGCTTTCCGACTCATCTAAGAAAGATATTAAGGGATATTCTTTGATTAACAGAAAATATATGGAAAGCATTAAATAGGGTCACCTTGAAATAAATGGCCTTATCTTCGTCAAAAATTGCCCCATTTCAATTATAAAGGTGTTTTTAGAATTAACTCAATCTTTAGAACAAAACAACATTAAAATACGTTGACCTCCGACTCATCTAAGAAAGATATTAAGGGATATTCTTCGATAAATAGAAAATATA
Organism: Drosophila grimshawi; assembly: GCF_018153295.1. Classification (NCBI taxonomy): domain Eukaryota; kingdom Metazoa; phylum Arthropoda; class Insecta; order Diptera; family Drosophilidae; genus Drosophila; species Drosophila grimshawi. The sequence continues at coordinate 39,656 of NW_025062507.1, read as the reverse complement.
TGGAAAGCATTAAATAGAGTCTACCTTGAAATAAATGGCCATATCCTCGTCAAAAGTTGTCCCATTTCAATTATAAAGGTGTTTTTGGAATTGACTCGATCTTTGGAACAAAACTGCATTAAAATAATTTGACTTCCGACTCATCTAAGAAAGATATTAAGGGATATTCTTCGATTAATAGAAAATATAAAGCCAAACAATAAATAGGGTCAACCTTGAAATAAATGTCCATATCTTCGTCTAAAATTGCCCCATTGCAATTATAACGGTGTTTTTAGAATTCACTCAATCTTTGGAACAAAACTGCATTAAAATAATTTGTTTTCCGACTCATCTAAGAAAGATATTAAGGGATATTCTTTGATTAACAGAAAATATATGGAAAGCATTAAATAGGGTCTACCTTGAAATAAATGGCCATATCTTCGTCAAAAATTGCCCCATTTCAATTATAAAGGTGTTTTTAGAATTTACTCAATCTTTAGAACAAAACAACATTAAAATACGTTGACCTCCGACTCATCTAAGAAAGATATTAAGGGATATTCTTCGATAAATAGAAAATATATGGAAAGCATTAAATAGAGTCTACCTTGAAATAAATGGCCATATCTTCGTCAAAAATTGCCCCATTTCAAATATAAAGGTGTTTTTAGAATTCATCTGATCTTTGGAACAAAACTGCATTAAAATAATTTGACTTCCGGCTCATCTAAGAAAGATATTAAGGGATATTCTTTGATTAACAGAAAATATATGGAAAGCATTAAATAGGGTCTACCTTGAAATAAATGGCCATATCTTCGTCAAAAATTGCCTCATTTCAATTACAAAGGTGTTTTTGGAATTTACTCAATCTTTAGAACAAAACAACATTAAAATACGTTGACTTCCGACTCATCTAAGAAAGATATTAAGGGATATTCTTCGACAAATAGAAAATATATGGAAAGCATTAAACAGGGTCTACCTTGAAATAAATGGCCATATCTTCGTCAAAAATTGCCCCATTTCAATTATAAAGGTGTTTTTAGAATTCGCTCAATCTTTAGAACAAAACAACTTTAAAATACGTTGACTTCCGACTCATCTAAGAAAGATATTAAGGGATATTCTTCGATAAATAGAAAATATATGGAAAGCATTAAATAGGGTGTACCTTGAAATAAATGGCCATATCTTCGTCAAAAATTGCCCCATTTCAATTATAAAGGTGTTTTATGAATTCACTCAATATTTGGAACAAAACTGCTTTAAAATAATTTGACTTCCGACTCATCTTAGAAAGATATTAAGGGATATTCTTCGATTAATAGAAAATATATGGAAAGCATTAAATAGGGTCTACCTTGAAATAAATGGCCATATCTTCGTCAAAAATTGCCCCATTTCAATTATAAAGGTGTTTTAAGAATTCACTCAATCTTTGGAACAAAACTGCTTTAAAATAATTTGACTTCCGACTCACCTAAGAAAGATATTAAGGGATATTCTTTGATTAACAGAAAATATATGGAAAGCATTAAATATGGTCTACCTTGAAATAAATGGCCATATCTTCGTCAAAAATTGCCCCATTTCAATTATAAATGTGTTTTTAGAATTTACTCAATCTTTAGAACAAAACAACATTAAAATACGTTGACTCCCGATTCATCTAAGAAAGATATTAAGGGATATTCTTCGATAAATAGAAAATATATGGAAAGCATTAAATAGGGTCTACCTTGAAATAAATGGCCATATCTTCGTCAAAAATTGCCCCATTTCAATTATAAAGGTGTTTTTGGAATTGACTCGATCTTTGAAACAAAACTGCGTTAAATTAGTTTGACTTCCGACTCATCTAAGAAAGATATTAAGGGATATTCTTCGATTAATATAAAATATATGCCAAACATTAAATAGGGTCTACCTTGAAATAAATGGCCATATCTTCGTCAAAAATTGCCCCATTTCAATTATAAAGGTGTTTTTGGAATTGACTCGATCTTTGAAACAAAACTGCATGAAAATAATTTGACTTCCGACTCATCTAAGAAAGATATTAAGGGATATTCTTCGATTAATATAAAATATATGCCAAACATTAAATAGGGTCAACCTTGAAATAAATGGCCATATCTTTGTCTAAAATTGCCCCATTGCAATTATAAAGGTGTTTTTAGAATTCACTCAATCTTTGGAACAAAACTGCATGAAAATAATTTGACTTCCAACTCATCCAAGAAAGATATTAAGGGATATTCTTCGATTAATAGAAAATATATGGAAAGCATTAAATAGGGTCAACCTTGAAATATATGGCCATATCTTCGTCAAAAATTGCCCCATTTCAATTATAAAGGTGTTTTTAAAATTTACTCAATCTTTGAAACAAAACTGCATTAAAATAATTTGACTTCCGACTCATCTAAGAAAGATATTAAGGGATATTCTTCGATTAATAGAAAATATAAGCCAAACTTTAAATAAGGTCAACCTTGAAATAAATGGCCATATATTCGTCAAAAATTGCCTCATTTCAATTATAAAGGTATTTTTAGAATTAACTTAATGTTTAGAACAAAACAACATTAAAATACGTTGACTTCCGACTCATCTAAGAAAGATATTAAGGGATATTCTTCGACAAATAGAAAATATATGGAAAGCATTACATAGGGTCTACCTTGAAATAAATGGCCATATCTTCGTCAAAAATTGCCCCATTTCAATTATAAAGGTATTTTTAGAATTTACTTAATGTTTAGAACAAAACAACTTTAAAATAATTTGACTTACGACTCATCTAAGAAAGATATTAAGGGATATTCTTCGACAAATAGAAAATATATGGAAAGCATTAAATAGGGTCTACCTTGAAATAAATGGCCATATCTTCGTCAAAAATTGCCCCATTTCAATTATAAAGGTGTTTTTAGAATTTACTCAATCTTTAGAACAAAACAACATTAAAATACGTTGACTTCCGACTCATCTAAGAAAGATATTAAGGGATATTCTTCGATAAATAGAAAATATATGGAAAGCATTAAACAGGGTGTACCTTGAAATAAATGGCCATATCTTCGTCAAAAATTGCCCCATTTCAATTATAAAGGTGTTTTTAGAATTTACTCAATCTTTAGAACAAAACAATTTTAAAATACGTTGACTTCCGACTCATCTAAGAAAGATATTAAGGGATATTCTTCGATAAATAGAAAATATATGGAAAGCATTAAACAGGGTCTACCTTGAAATAAATGGCCATATCTTCGTCAAAAATTGCCCCATTTCAATTATAAAGGTGTTTTAAGAATTCACTCAATCTTTGGAACAAAACTGCTTTAAAATAATTTGACTTCCGACTCACCTAAGAAAGATATTAAGGGATATTCTTTGATTAACAGAAAATATATGGAAAGCATTAAATAGGGTCTACCTTGAAATAAATGGCCATATCTTCGTCAAAAATTGCCCCATTTCAATTATAAAGGTGTTTTTAGAATTTACTCAATCTTTAGAACAAAACAACATTAAAATACGTTGACTCCCGACTCATCTAAGAAAGATATTAAGGGATATTCTTCGATAAATAGAAAATATATGGAAAGCATTAAATAGGGTCTACCTTGAAATAAATGGCCATATCTTCGTCAAAAATTGCCCCATTTCAATTATAAAGGTGTTTTTGGAATTGACTCGATCTTTGAAACAAAACTGCGTTAAATTAGTTTGACTTCCGACTCATCTAAGAAAGATATTAAGGGATATTCTTCGATTAATATAAAATATATGCCAAACATTAAATAGGGTCTACCTTGAAATAAATGGCCATATCTTCGTCAAAAATTGCCCCATTTCAATTATAAAGGTGTTTTTGGAATTGACTCGATCTTTGAAACAAAACTGCATGAAAATAATTTGACTTCCGACTCATCTAAGAAAGATATTAAGGGATATTCTTCGATTAATATAAAATATATGCCAAACATTAAATAGGGTCAACCTTGAAATAAATGGCCATATCTTCGTCTAAAATTGCCCCATTGCAATTATAAAGGTGTTTTTAGAATTCACTCAATCTTTGGAACAAAACTGCATTAAAATAATTTGACTTCCAACTCATCCAAGAAAGATATTAAGGGATATTCTTCGATTAATAGAAAATATATGGAAAGCATTAAATAGGGTCAACCTTGAAATATATGGCCATATCTTCGTCAAAAATTGCCCCATTTCAATTATAAAGGTGTTTTTAGAATTTACTCAATCTTTGAAACAAAACTGCATTAAAATAATTTGACTGCCGACTCATCTAAGAAAGATATTAAGGGATATTCTTTGATTAATAGAAAATGTATGGAAAGCATTAAATAGGGTCTACCTTGAAATAAATGGCCATATCTTCGTCAAAAATTGCCCCATTTCAATTATAAAGGTATTTTTAGAATTCACTCAATCTTTGAAACAAAACTGCATTAAAATAATTTGACTTTCGACTCATCTAAGAAAGATATTAAGGGATATTCTTCGATTAATAGAAAATATAAGCCAAACATTAAATAGGGTCAACCTTGAAATAAATGGCCATATCTTCGTCTAAAATTGCCCCATTTCAATTATAAAGCTGTTTTTAGAATTCACTCGATCTTTGAAACAAAACTGCTTTAAAATAATTTGACTTACGACTCATCTAAGAAAGATATTAAGGGATATTCTTCGACAAATAGAAAATATATGGAAAGCATTAAATAGGGTCTACCTTGAAATAAATGGCCATATCTTCGTCAAAAATTGCCCCATTTCAATTATAAAGGTGTTTTATGAATTTACTCAATATTTGTAACAAAACTGCATTAAAATAATTTGACTTCCGACTCACTTTAGAAAGATATTAAGGGATATTCTTTGATTAATAGAAAATATATGGAAAGCATTAAATAGGGTCTACCTTGAAATAAATGGCCATATCTTCGTCAAAAATTGCCCCATTTCAATTATAAAGGTGTTTTTAGAATTCACTCAATCTTTGGAACAAAACTGCATTAAAATAATTTGACTTCCGACTCATCTAAGAAAGATATTAAGGGATATTCTTTGATTAACAGAAAATATATGGAAAGCATTAAATAGGGTCACCTTGAAATAAATGGCCTTATCTTCGTCAAAAATTGCCCCATTTCAATTATAAAGGTGTTTTTAGAATTCACTCAATCATTGGAACAAAACTGCGTTAAAATAATTTGACTTCCGACTCATCTAAGAAAGATATTAAGGATATTCTTTGATTAACAGAAAATATATGGAAAGCATTAAATAGGGTCTACCTTGAAATAAATGGCCATATCTTCGTCCAAAATTGCCCCATTTCAATTATAAAGGTGTTTTTAGAATTCGCTCAATCTTTAGAACAAAACAACTTTAAAATACGTTGACTTCCGACTCATCTAAGAAAGATATTAAGGGATATTCTTCGACAAATAGAAAATATATGGAAAGCATTAAATAGGGTCTACCTTGAAATAAATGGCCATATCTTCGTCCAAAATTGCCCCATTTCAATTATAAAGGTGTTTTTAGAATTCGCTCAATCTTTAGAACAAAACAACTTTAAAATACGTTGACTTCCGACTCATCTAAGAAAGATATTAAGGGATATTCTTTGATTAATAGAAAATGTATGGAAAGCATTAAATAGGGTCTACCTTGAAATAAATGGCCATATCTTCGTCAAAAATTGCCCCATTTCAATTATAAAGGTATTTTTAGAATTCACTCAATCTTTGAAACAAAACTGCATTAAAATAATTTGACTTTCGACTCATCTAAGAAAGATATTAAGGGATATTCTTCGATTAATAGAAAATATAAGCCAAACATTAAATAGGGTCAACCTTGAAATAAATGGCCATATCTTCGTCTAAAATTGCCCCATTTCAATTATAAAGCTGTTTTTAGAATTCACTCGATCTTTGAAACAAAACTGCTTTAAAATAATTTGACTTACGACTCATCTAAGAAAGATATTAAGGGATATTCTTCGACAAATAGAAAATATATGGAAAGCATTAAATAGGGTCTACCTTGAAATAAATGGCCATATCTTCGTCAAAAATTGCCCCATTTCAATTATAAAGGTGTTTTATGAATTTACTCAATATTTGTAACAAAACTGCATTAAAATAATTTGACTTCCGACTCACTTTAGAAAGATATTAAGGGATATTCTTTGATTAATAGAAAATATATGGAAAGCATTAAATAGGGTCTACCTTGAAATAAATGGCCATATCTTCGTCAAAAATTGCCCCATTTCAATTATAAAGGTGTTTTTAGAATTCACTCAATCTTTGGAACAAAACTGCATTAAAATAATTTGACTTCCGACTCATCTAAGAAAGATATTAAGGGATATTCTTTGATTAACAGAAAATATATGGAAAGCATTAAATAGGGTCACCTTGAAATAAATGGCCTTATCTTCGTCAAAAATTGCCCCATTTCAATTATAAAGGTGTTTTTAGAATTCACTCAATCATTGGAACAAAACTGCGTTAAAATAATTTGACTTCCGACTCATCTAAGAAAGATATTAAGGATATTCTTTGATTAACAGAAAATATATGGAAAGCATTAAATAGGGTCTACCTTGAAATAAATGGCCATATCTTCGTCCAAAATTGCCCCATTTCAATTATAAAGGTGTTTTTAGAATTCGCTCAATCTTTAGAACAAAACAACTTTAAAATACGTTGACTTCCGACTCATCTAAGAAAGATATTAAGGGATATTCTTCGACAAATAGAAAATATATGGAAAGCATTAAATAGGGTCTACCTTGAAATAAATGGCCATATCTTCGTCCAAAATTGCCCCATTTCAATTATAAAGGTGTTTTTAGAATTCGCTCAATCTTTAGAACAAAACAACTTTAAAATACGTTGACTTCCGACTCATCTAAGAAAGATATTAAGGGATATTCTTCGATAAATAGAAAATATATGGAAAGCATTAAATAGGGTCTACCTTGAAATAAATGGCCATATCTTCGTCAAAAATTGCCCCATTTCAATTATAAAGGTGTTTTATGAATTCACTCAATATTTGGAACAAAACTGCATTAAAATAATTTGACTTCCGACTCACCTAAGAAAGATATTAAGGGATATTCTTTGATTAACAGAAAATATATGGAAAGCATTAAATAGGGTCTACCTTGAAATAAATGGCCATATCTTCGTCAAAAATTGCCCCATTTCAATTATAAAGGTGTTTTTAGAATTTACTCAATCTTTAGAACAAAACTGCTTTAAAATACGTTGACTTCCGACTCATCTTAGAAAGATATTAAGGGATATTCTTCGATAAATAGAAAATATATGGAAAGCAGTAAATAGGGTCTACCTTGAAATAAATGGCCATATCTTCGTCAAAAATTGCCCCATTTCAATTATAAAGGTGTTTTTGGAATTGACTCGATCTTTGAAACAAAACTGCATTAAAATAATTTGACTTCCGACTCATCTAAGAAAGATATTAAGGGATATTCTTCGATTAATATAAAATATATGCCAAACATTAAATAGGGTCAACCTTGAAATAAATGGCCATATCTTCGTCTAAAATTGCCCCATTGCAATTATAAAGGTGTTTTTAGAATTCACTCAATCTTTAAAACAAAACTGCATTAAAATAATTTGACTTCCAACTCATCCAAGAAAGATATTAAGGGATATTCTTCGATTAATAGAAAATATATGGAAAGCATTAAATAGGGTCAACCTTGAAATATATGGCCATATCTTCGTCAAAAATTGCCCCATTTCAATTATAAAGGTGTTTTTAGAATTTACTCAATCTTTGGAACAAAACTGCATTAAAATAATTTGACTGCCGACTCATCTAAGAAAGATATTAAGGGATATTCTTTGATTAATAGAAAATATATGGAAAGCATTAAATAGGGTCTGCCTTGAAATAAATGGCCATATCTTCGTCAAAAATTGCCCCATTTCAATAATAAAGGTATTTTTAGAATTCACTCAATCTTTGAAACAAAACTGCATTAAAATAATTTACCTTTCGACTCATCTAAGAAAGATATTAAGGGATATTCTTCGATTAATAGAAAATATAAGCCAAACATTAAATAGGGTCAACCTTGAAATAAATGGCCATATCTTCGTCGAAAATTGCCCCATTTCAATTATAAAGCTGTTTTTAGAATTCACTCGACCTTTAAAACAAAACTGCTTTAAAATAATTTGACTTACGACTCATCTAAGAAAGATATTAAGGGATATTCTTCGACAAATAGAAAATATATGGAAAGCATTAAATAGGGTCTACCTTGAAATAAATGGCCATATCTTCGTCAAAAATTGCCCCATTTCAATTATAAAGGTGTTTTTAGAATTCACTCAATCTTTGGAACAAAACCGCATTAAAATAATTTGCTTTCCGACTCATCTAAGAAAGATATTAAGGGATATTCTTTGATTAACAGAAAATATATGGAAAGCATTAAATAGGGTCACCTTGAAATAAATGGCCTTATCTTCGTCAAAAATTGCCCCATTTCAATTATAAAGGTGTTTTTAGAATTGACTCGATCTTTGAAACAAAACTGCATTAAAATAATTTGACTTCCGACTCATCTAAGAAAGATATTAAGGGATATTCTTCGATTAACAGAAAATATATGGAAAGCATTAAATAGGGTCTACCTTGAAATAAAGGCCATATCTTCGTCAAAAATTGCCCCATTTCAAATATAAAGGTGTTTTTAGAATTCATCTGATCTTTGGAACAAAACTGCATTAAAATAATTTGACTTCCGGCTCATCTAAGAAAGATATTAAGGGATATTCTTCGATTAACAGAAAATATATGGAAACCATTAAATAAGGTCTACCTTGAAATAAATGGCCATATCTTCGTCAAAAATTGCCCCATTTCAATTATAAAACTGTTTTTAGAATTCACTCAATCTTTGGAACAAAACAACATTAAAATACGTTGACTTCCGACTCATCTAAGAAAGATATTAAGGGATATTCTTCGACAAATAGAAAATATATGGAAAGCATTAAATAGGGTCTACCTTGAAATAAATGGCCATATCTTCGTCAAAAATTTCCCCATTTCAATTATAAAGGTGTTTTTAGAATTCGCACAATCTTTAGAACAAAACAACTTTAAAATACGTTGACTTCCGACTCATCTAAGAAAGATATTAAGGGATATTCTTCGATAAATAGAAAATATATGGAAAGCATTAAATAGGGTCTACCTTGAAATAAATGGCCATATCTTCGTCAAAAATTGCCCCATTTCAATTATAAAGGTGTTTTTAGAATTCACTCAATCTTTGGAACAAAACTGCTTTAAAATAGTTTGACTTCAGACTCACATAAGAAAGATATTAACGGATATTCTTTGATTAACAGAAAATATATGGAAAGCATTAAATAGGGTCTACCTTGAAATAAATGGCCATATCTTCGTCAAAAATTGCCCCATTTCAATTATAAAGGTGTTTTTAGAATTTACTCAATCTTTGGAACAAAACAACATTAAAATACGTTGACTTCCGACTTATCTAAGAAAGATATTAAGGGATATTCTTCGATAAATAGAAAATATATGGAAAGCATTAAATAGGGTCTACCTTGAAATAAATGGCCATATCTTCGTCAAAAGTTGCCCCATTTCAATTATAAAGGTGTTTTAGGAATTGACTCGATCTTTGAAACAAAACTGCATTAAAATAATTTGACTTCCGACTCATCTAAGAAAGATATTAAGGGATATTCTTCGATTAATAGAAAATATAAGCCAAACATTAAATAGGGTCAACCTTGAAATAAATGGCCATATCTTCGTCTAAAATTTCCCCATTTCAATTATAAAGGTGTTTTTAGAATTCACTCAATCTTTGGAACAAAACTGCATTAAAATAATTTGACTTCCAACTCATCCAAGAGAGATATTAAGGGATATTCCTCGATTAAAAGAAAATATATGGAAAGCATTAAATAGGGTCTACCTTGAAATAAATGGCCATATCTTCGTCAAAAATTTCCCCATTTCAATTATAAAGGTGTTTTTAGAATTCACTCAATCTTTGAAACAAAACTGCATTAAAATAATTTGACTTCCAACTCATCCAAGAAAGATATTAAGGGATATTCTTTGATTAACAGAAAATATATGGAAAGCATTAAATAGGGTCACCTTGAAATAAATGGCCTTATCTTCGTCAAAAATTGCCCCATTTCAATTATAAAGGAATTTTAGAATTCACTCAATCATTGGAACAAAACTGCGTTAAAATAATTTGACTTCCGACTCATCTAAGAAAGATATTAAGGATATTCTTTGATTAACAGAAAATATATGGAAAGCATTAAATAGGGTCTACCTTGAAATAAAGGCCATATCTTCGTCAAAAATTGCCCCATTTCAAATAAAAAGGTGTTTTTAGAATTCATTTGATCTTTGGAACGAAACTGCATTAAAATAATTTGACTTCCGGCTCATCTAAGAAAGATATTAAGGGATATTCTTTGATTAACAGAAAATATATGGAAAGCATTAAATAGGGTCTACCTTGAAATAAATGGCCATATCTTCGTCAAAAATTGCCCAATTTCAATTATAAAGATGTTTTTGGAATTAACTTAATCTTTAGAACAAAACAACATTAAAATACGTTGACTTCCGACTCATCTAAGAAAGATATTAAGGGATATTCTTCGACAAATAGAAAATATATGGAAAGCATTAAATAGGGTCTACCTTGAAATAAATGGCCATATCTTCGTCAAAAATTGCCCCATTTCAATTATAAAGGTGTTTTTAGAATTCGCTCAATCTTTAGAACGAAACAACTTTAAAATACGTTGACTTCCGACTCATCTAAGAAAGATATTAAGGGATATTCTTCGATAAATAGAAAATATATGGAAAGCATTAAATAGGGTCTACCTTGAAATAAATGACCATATCTTCATCAAAAATTGCCCCATTTCAATTATAAAGGTGTTTTATGAATTCACTCAATATTTGGAACAAAACTGCATTAAAATAATTTGACTTCCGACTCATCTAAGAAAGATATTAAGGGATATTCTTCGATAAATAGAAAATATATGGAAAGCATTAAATAGTGTCTACCTTGAAATAAATGGCCATATCTTCGTCAAAAATTGCCCCATTTCAATTATAAAGGTGTTTTTAGAATTTACTCAATCTTTAGAACAAAATAACATTAAAATACGTTGACTTCCGACTCATCTTAGAAAGATATAAAGGGATATTCTTCGATAAATAGAAAATATATGGAAAGCAGTAAATAGGGTCTACCTTGAAATAAATGGCCATATATTCGTCAAAAATTGCCCCATTTCAATTATAAAGGTGTTTTTGAAATTGACTCGATCTTTGAAACAAAACTGCATTAAAATAATTTGACTTCCGACTCATCTAAGAAAGATATTAAGGGATATTCTTCGATTAATATAAAATATATGCCAAACATTAAATAGGGTCAACCTTGAAATAAATGGCCATATCTTCGTCAAAAATTGCCCCATTGCAATTATAAAGGTGTTTTTAGAATTCACTCAATCTTTGGAACAAAACTGCATTAAAATAATTTGACTTCCAACTCATCCAAGAAAGATATTAAGGGATATTCTTCGATAAATAGAAAATATATGGAAAGCATTAAATAGGGTCTACCTTAAAATAAATGGCCATATCTTCGTCAAAAATTGCCCTATTTCAATTATAAAGGTGTTTTTAGAATTTATCAATCTTTGGAACAAAACTGCATTAAAATAATTTGACTGCCGACTCATCTAAGAAAGATATTAAGGGATATTCTTTGATTAATAGAAAATATATGGAAAACATTAAATAGGGTCTGCCTTGAAATAAATGGCCATATCTTCGTCAAAAATTGCCCCATTTCAATTATAAAGGTATTTTTAGAATTCACTCAATCTTTGAAACAAAACTGCATTAAAATAATTTACCTTTCGACTCATCTAAGAAAGATATTAAGGGATATTCTTCGATTAATAGAAAGTATATGGAAAGCATTAAATAGGGTCTACCTTGAAATAAATGGCCATATCTTCGTCTAAAATTGCCCCATTTCAATTATAAAGCTGTTTTTAGAATTCACTCGATCTTTGGAACAAAACTGCTTTAAAATAATTTGACTTACGACTCATCTAAGAAAGATATTAAGGGATATTCTTCGATAAATAGAAAATATATGGAAAGCATTAAATAGGGTCTACCTTGAAATAAATGGCCATAATTCGTCAAAAATTGCCCCATTTCAATTATAAAGGTGTTTTATGAATTTACTCAATATTTGGAACAAAACTGCATTAAAATAATTTGACTTCCGACTCATCTTAGAAAGATATTAAGGGATATTCTTCGATTAATAGAAAATATATGGAAAGCATTAAATAGGGTCTACCTTGAAATAAATAGCCATATCTTCGTCAAAAATTGCCCCATTTCAATTATAAAGGTCTTTTTAGAATTCACTCAATCTTTGGAACAAAACCGCATTAAAATAATTTGCTTTCCGACTCATCTAAGAAAGATATTAAGGGATATTCTTTGATTAACAGAAAATATATGGAAAGCATTAAATAGGGTCTGCCTTGAAATAAATGGCCATATCTTCGTCAAAACTTGCTCCATTTCAATTATAAAGGTGTTTTTAGAATTTACTCAATCTTTGGAACAAAACAACATTAAAATACGTGTACTTCCGACTCATCTAAGAAAGATATTAAGGGATATTCTTCGATTAATAGAAAATATATGGAAAGCATTAAATAGGGTCTACCTTGAAATAAATGGCCATATCTTCGTCAAAAATTGCCCCATTTCAATTATAAAGGTCTTTTTAGAATTCACTCAATCTTTGGAACAAAACCGCATTAAAATAATTTGCTTTCCGACTCATCTAAGAAAGATATTAAGGGATATTCTTTGATTAATAGAAAATATAAAGCCAAACATTAAATAGGGTCAACCTTGAAATAAATGGCCATATCTTCGTCTAAAATTGCCCCATTGCAATTATAACGGTGTTTTCAGAATTCACTCAATCATTGGAACAAAACTGCGTTAAAATAATTTGACTTCCGACTCAGCTAAGAAAGATATTAAGGATATTCTTTGATTAACAGAAAATATATGGAAAGCATTAAATAGGGTCTACCTTGAAATAAAGGCCATATCTTCGTCAAAAATTGCCCCATTTCAAATATAAAGGTGTTTTTAGAATTCATCTGATCTTTGGAACAAAACTGCATTAAAATAATTTGACTTCCGGCTCATCTAAGAAAGATATTAAGGGATATTCTTTGATTAACAGAAAATATATGGAAAGCATTAAATAGGGTCTACCTTGAAATAAATGGCCATATCTTCGTCAAAAATTGCCCCATTTCAATTATAAAGGTGTTTTTGAAATTTACTTAATCTTTAGAACAAAACAACATTAAAATACGTTGACTTCCGACTCATCTAAGAAAGATATTAAGGGATATTCTTCGATAAATAGAAAATATATGCAAAGCATTAAATAGGGTCTACCTTGAAATAAATGGCCATATCTTCGTCAAAAATTTCCCCATTTCAATTATAAAGGTGTTTTTAGAATTCGCTCAATCTTTAGAACAAAACAACATTAAAATACGTTGACTTCCGACTCATCTAAGAAAGATATTAAGGGATATTCTTCGATAAATAGAAAATATATGGAAAGCATTAAATAGGGTCTACCTTGAAATAAATGGCCATATCTTCGTCAAAAATTGCCCCATTTCAATTATAAAGGTGTTTTTAGAATTCACTCAATCTTTGAAACAAAACGCTTTAAAATAATTTGACTTCAGACTCACATAAGAAAGATATTAAGGGATATTCTTTGATTAACAGAAAATATATGGAAAGCATTAAATAGGGTCTACCTTGAAATAAATGGCCATATCTTCGTCAAAAATTGCCCCATTTCAATTATAAAGGTGTTTTTAGAATTTACTCAACCTTTAGAACAAAACAACATTAAAATACGTTGACTCCCGACTCATCTAAGAAAGATATTAAGGGATATTCTTCGATAAATAGAAAATATATGGAAAGCATTAAATAGGGTCTACCTTGAAATAAATGGCCATATCTTCGTCAAAAATTGCCCCATTTCAATTATAAAGGTGTTTTAGGAATTGACTCGATCTTTGAAACAAAACTGCATTAAAATAATTTGACTTCCGACTCATCTAAGAAAGATATTAAGGGATATTCTTCGATTAATAGAAAATATAAGCCAAACATTAAATAGGGTCAACCTTGAAATAAATGGCCATATCTTCGTCTAAAATTGCCCCATTTCAATTATAGAGCTGTTTTTAGAATTCACTCGATCTTTGGAACAAAACTGCATTAAAATAATTTGACTTTCGACTCATCTTAGAAAGATATTAAGGGATATTCTTTGATTAACAGAAAATATATGGAAAGCATTAAATAGGGTCTACCTTGAAATAAATGGCCATATCTTCGTCTAAAAATGCCCCATTTCAATTATAAAGGTGTTTTTAGAATTCGCTCAATCTTTGAAACAAAACTGCATTAAAATAATTTGACTTACGACTCACCTAAGAAAGATATTAAGGGATATTCTTTGATTAACAGAAAATATATGGAAAGCATTAAATAGGGTCTACCTTGAAATAAATGGCCATATCTTCGTCAAAAATTGCCCCATTTCAATTATAAAGGTGTCTTATGAATTCACTCAATATTTGAAACAAAACTGCATTAAAATAAATTGACTTCCGACTCATCTTAGAAAGATATTAGGGGATATTCTTCGATTAATAGAAAATATATGGAAAGCATTAAATAGGGTCTACCTTGAAATAAATGGCAATATCTTCGCAAAAATTGCCCCATTTCAATTATAAAGGTGTTTTTAGAATTCACTCAATCTTTGGAACAAAACTGCATTAAAATAATTTGACTTCCGACTCATCCAAGAAAGATATTAAGGGATATTCTTCGATTAATATAAAATATATGCCAAACATTAAATAGGGTCAACCTTGAAATAAATGGCCATATCTTCGTCTAAAAATGCCCCATTTCAATTATAAAGGTGTTTTTAGAATTCGCTCAATCTTTGGAACAAAACTGCATTAAAATAATTTGACTTCCGACTCACCTAAGAAAGATATTAAGGGATATTCTTCGATAAATAGAAAATATATGGAAAGCATTAAATAGGGTCTACCTTGAAATAAATGGCCATATCTTCGTCAAAAATTGCCCCATTTCAATTATAAAGGTGTCTTATGAATTCACTCAATATTTGAAACAAAACTGCATTAAAATAAATTGACTTCCGACTCATCTTAGAAAGATATTAAGGGATATTCTTCGATTAATAGAAAATATATGGAAAGCATTAAATAGGGTCTACCTTGAAATAAATGGCAATATCTTCGCAAAAATTGCCCAATTTCAATTATAAAGGTGTCATTAGAATTCACTCGATCTTTGGAACAAAACTGCATTAAAGTAATTTGACTTCCGACTCATCTAAGAAAGATATTAAGGGATATTCTTCGATAAACAGAAAATATATGGAAATCATTAAATAGGGTCAACCTTGAAATATATGGCCATATCTTCGTCAAAAATTGCCCCATTTCATTTATAAAGGTGTTTTTAGAATTCACTCAATCTTTGGAACAAAACTGCATAAAAATAGTTTGACTTCCGACTCATCTAAGAAAGATATTAAGGGATATTCTTTGATTAACAGAAAATATATGGAAAGCATTAAATAGGGTCTACCTTGAAATAAATGGCCATATCTTCGTCAAAAATTGCCCCATTTCAATTATAAAGGTGTTTTTGGAATTGACTCGATCTTTGAAACAAAACTGCATTAAAATAATTTGACTTCCGACTCATCTAAGAAAGATATTAAGGGATATTCTTCGATTAATATAAAATATATGCCAAACATTAAATAGGGTCAACCTTGAAATAAATGGCCATATCTTCGTCTAAAATTGCCCCATTGCAATTATAAAGGTGTTTTTAGAATTCACTCAATCTTTGAAACAAAACTGCATTAAAATAATTTGACTTCCAACTCATCCAAGAAAGATATTAAGGGATATTCTTCGATTAATAGAAAATATATGGAAAGCATTAAATAGGGTCAACCTTGAAATATATGGCCATATCTTCGTCAAAAATTGCCCCATTTCATTTATAAAGGTGTTTTTAGAATTCACTCAATCTTTGGAACAAAACTGCATTAAAATAGTTTGACTTCCGACTCATCTAAGAAAGATATTAAGGGATATTCTTTGATTAACAGAAAATAATTGGAAAGCATTAAATAGGGTCTACCTTGAAATAAATGGCCATATCTTCGTCCAAAATTGCCCCATTTCAATTATAAAGGTGTTTTTAGAATTCACTCGATCTTTGAAACTAAACTGCATTAAAATAATTTGACTTCCGACTCATCTAAGAAAGATATTAAGGGATATTCTTTGATTAATAGAAAATATATGGAAAGCATTAAATTGGGTCAACCTTGAAATATATGGCCATATCTTCGTCAAAAATTGCCCCATTTCAATTATAAAGGTGTTTTTAGAATTCACTCGATCTTTGAAACAAAACTGCATTAAAATAATTTGACTTTCGACTCATCTAAGAAAGATATTAAGGGATATTCTTCGATTAATAGAAAATATAAGCCAAACATTAAATAGGGTCAACCTTGAAATAAATGGCCATATCTTCGTCTAAAATTGCCCCATTTCAATTATAAAGGTGTTTTTAGAATTCACTCGATCTTTGGAAAAAGAATGCATTAAAATAATTTGACTTCCGACTCATCTAAGAAAGATATTAAGGGATATTCTTCGACAAATAGAAAATATATGGAAAGCATTAAATAGGGTCTACCTTGAAATAAATGGCCATATCTTCGTCAAAAATTGCCCCATTTCAATTATAAAGGTGTTTTTAGAATTCACTCAATCTTTGAAACAAAACTGCATTAAAATAATTTGACTTCCGACTCATCTTAGAAAGATATTAAGGGATATTCTTCGATTAATAGAAAATCTACGGAAAGCATTAAATAGGGTCTACCTTGAAATAAATGGCCATATCTTCGTCCAGAATTGCCCCATTTCAATTATAAAGGGATATTCTGCGATTAATATAAAATATATGCCAAACATTAAATAGGGTCAACCTTGAAATAAATGGCCATATCTTCGTCTAAAATTGCCCCATTTCAATTATAAAGGTGTTTTTAGAATTCACTCAATCTTTGGAACAAAACTGCATTAAAATAATTTGACTTCGAACTCATCCAAGAAAGATATTAAGGGATATTCTTCGATTAATAGAAAATATATGTAAAGCATTAAATAGGGTCAACCTTGAAATATATGGCCATATCTTCGTCAAAAATTGCCCCATTTAAATTATAAAGGTGTTTTTAGAATTCACTCAATCTTTGGAACAAAACTGCATTAAAATTATTTGACTTCCGACTCATCTAAGAAAGATATTAAGGGATATTCTTCGATTAATAGAAAATATAAGCCAAACATTAAATAGGGTCAACCTTGAAATAAATGGCCATATCTTCGTCTAAAATTGCCCCATTTCATTTATAAAGGTGTTTTTAGAATTCACTCGATCTTTGGAACAAAACTGCATTAAAATAATTTGACTTCCGACTCATCTAAGAAAGATATTAAGGGATATTCTTTGACAAATAGAAAATATATGGAAAGTATTAAATAGGGTCTACCTTGAAATAAATGGCCATATCTTCGTCTAAAATTGCCCCATTTCAATTATAAAGGTGTTTTTAGAATTCACTCGATCTTTGGAACAAAACTGCATTAAAATAATTTGACTTCCGACTCATTTAAGAAAGATATTAAGGGATATTCTTTGACAAATAGAAAATATATGGAAAGCATTAAATAGGGTCTACCTTGAAATAAATGGCCATATCTTCGTAAAAAATTGCCCTATTTCAATTATAAAGGTGTTTTATGAATTCACTCAATATATGAAAGAAAACTGCATTAAAATAATTTGACTTCCGACTCATCTTAGAAAGATATTAAGGGATATTCTTCGATTAATAGAAAATATACGGAAAGCATTAAATAGGGTCTACCTTGAAATAAATGGCCATATCTTCGTCAAAAATTGCCCCATTTCAATTATAAAGGTCTTTTTAGAATTCACTCAATCTTTGAAACAAAACTGCATTAAAATAATTTGACTTACGACTCATCTAAGAAAGATATTAAGGGATATTCTTCGACAAATAGAAAATATATGGAAAGCATTAAATAGGGTCTACCTTGAAATAAATGGCCATATCTTCGTCAAAAATTGCCCCATTTCAATTATAAAGGTGTTTTATGAATTCACTCAATATTTGAAAGAAAACTGCATTAAAATAATTTGACTTCCTACTCATCTTAGAAAGATATTAAGGGATATTCTTCGATTAATAGAAAATATACGGAAAGCATTAAATAGGGTCTACCTTGAAATAAATGGCCATATCTTCGTCAAAAATTGCCCCATTTCAATTATAAAGGTGTTTTTAGAATTCACTCAATCTTTGGAACAAAACTGCATTAAAATAATTTGACTTCCGACTCATCTAAGAAAGATATTAAGGGATATTCTTCGATAAATAGAAAATATATGGAAAGCATTAAATAGGGTCAACCTTGAAATATATGGCCATATCTTCGTCAAAAATTGCCCCATTTAAATTATAAAGGTGTTTTTAGAATTCACTTAATCTTTGGAACAAAACTGCATTAAAATAGTTTGACTTCCGACTCATCTAAGAAAGATATTAAGGGATATTCTTTGATTAACAGAAAATATAAGCCAAACATTAAATAGGGTCTACCTTGAAATAAATGGCCATATCTTCGTCTAAAATTGCCCCATTTCAATTATAAAGGTGTTTTTAGAATTCACTCAATCTTTGAAACAAAACTGCATTAAAATAATTTGACTTACGACTCATCTAAGAAAGATATTAAGGGATATTCCTCGACAAATAGAAAATATATGGAAAGCATTAAATAGGGTCTACCTTGAAATAAATGGCCATATCTTCGTAAAAAATTGCCCCATTTCAATTATATAGGTGTTTTATGAATTCACTCAATATTTGGAACAAAACTGCTTTAAAATAATTTGACTTCCGACTCATCTTAGAAAGATATTAAGGGATATTCTTCGATTAATAGAAAATATACGGAAAGCATTAAATAGGGTCTACCTTGAAATAAATGGCCATATCTTCGTCATAAATTGCCCCATTTCAATTATAAAGGTGTTTTTAGAATTCACTCAATCTTTGGAACAAAACTGCATTAAAATAATTTGACTTCAGACTCACATAAGAAAGATATTAAGGGATATTCTTTGATTAACAGAAAATATATGGAAAGCATTAAATAGGGTCTACCTTGAAATAAATGGTCATATCTTCGTCAAAAATTGCCCCATTTCAATTATAAAGGTGTTTTTAGAATTTACTCAATCTTTAGAACAAAACCACATTAAAATACGTTGACTTCCGACTCATCTAAGAAAGATATTAAGGGATATTCTTCGATTAATAGAAAATATAAGCCAAACATTAAATAGGGTCAACCTTGAAATAAATGGCCATATCTTCGTCTAAAATTGCCCCATTTCAATTATAAAGCTGTTTTTAGAATTCACTCAATCTTTTCTTTGATTACCAGAAAATAATTGGAAAGCATTAAATAGGGTCTACCTTGAAATAAATGGCCATATCTTCGTCAAAAATTGCCCCATTTCAATTATAAAGGTGTTTTTAGAATTCACTCAATCTTTGGAACAAAACTGCATTAAAATAATTTGACTTCAGACTCACATAAGAAAGATATTAAGGGATATTCTTTGATTAACAGAAAGTATATGGAAAGCATTAAATAGGGTCTACCTTGAAATAAATGGTCATATCTTCGTCAAAAATTGCCTCATTTAAATTATAAAGGTGTTTTTAGAATTTACTCAATCTTTAGAACAAAACCACATTAAAATACGTTGACTTCCGACTCATCTAAGAAAGATATTAAGGGATATTCTTCGATTAATAGAAAATATAAGCCAAACATTAAATAGGGTCAACCTTGAAATAAATGGCCATATCTTCGTCTAATATTGCCCCATTTCAATTATAAAGCTGTTTTTAGAATTCACTCAATCTTTTCTTTGATTACCAGAAAATAATTGGAAAGCATTAAATAGGGTCTACCTTGAAATAAATGGCCATATCTTCGTCAAAAATTGCCCCATTTCAATTATAAAGGTGTTTTTAGAATTCGCTCAATCTTTGGAACAAAACCGCATTAAAATAATTTGACTTCCGACTCATCTAAGAGAGATATTAAGGGTTATTCTTTGATTAATAGAAAATATATGGAAAGCATTAAATAGGGTCTACCTTGAAATAAATGGCCATATCTTCGTCAAAAATTGCCCCATTTCAATTATAAAGGTGTCTTATGAATTCACTCAATATTTGAAACAAAACTGCATTAAAATAAATTGACTTCCGACTCATCTTAGAAAGATATTAAGGGATATTCTTCGATAAATAGAAAATATATGGAAAGCATTAAATAGGGTCTACCTAGAAATAAATGGCCATATCTTCGCAAAAATTGCCCAATTTCAATTATAAAGGTGTTATTAGAATTCACTCGATCTTTGGAACAAAACTGCATTAAAATAATTTGACTTCCGACTCATCTAAGAAAGATATTAAGGGATATTCTTCGATAAATAGAAAATATATGGAAAGCATTAAATAGGGTCTACCTTGAAATAAATGGCCATATCTTCGTCCAGAATTGCCCCATTTCAATTATAAAGGTGTTTTTGGAATTGACTCGATCTTTGAAACAAAACTGCATTAAAATAATTTGACTTCCGACTCATCTAAGAAAGATATTAAGGGATATTCTTCGATTAATATAAAATATATGCCAAACATTAAATAGGGTCAACCTTGAAATAAATGGCCATATCTTCGTCTAAAATGGCCCCATTTCAATTATAAAGGTGTTTTTAGAATTCACTCAATCATTGGAACAAAACTGCATTAAAATAATTTGACTTCCAACTCATCCAAGAAAGATATTAAGGGATATTCCTCGATTAATAGAAAATATATGGAAAGCATTAAATAGGGTCTACCTTGAAATAAATGGCCATATCTTCGTCCAGAATTGCCCCATTTCAATTATAAAGGTGTTTTTGGAATTGACTCGATCTTTGAAACAAAACTGCATTAAAATAATTTGACTTCCGACTCATCTAAGAAAGATATTAAGGGATATTCTTCGATTAATATAAAATATATGCCAAACATTAAATAGGGTCAACCTTGAAATAAATGGCCATATCTTCGTCTAAAATGGCCCCATTTCAATTATAAAGGTGTTTTTAGAATTCACTCAATCTTTGGAACAAAACTGCATTAAAATAATTTGACTTCCGACTCATCTAAGAAAGATATTGACGGATATTCTTTGATTAACAGAAAATATATGGAAAGCATTAAATAGGGTCTACCTTGAAATAAATGGCCATATCTTCGTCAAAAATTGCCCCATTTCAATTATAAAGGTGTTTTTAGAATTCACTTAATCTTTGGAACAAAACTGCATTAAAATAGTTTGACTTCCGACTCATCTAAGAAAGATATTAAGGGATATTCTTTGATTAACAGAAAATAATTGGAAAGCAGTAAATAGGGTCTACCTTGAAATAAATGGCCATATCTTCGTCAAAAATTGCCCCATTTCAATTATAAAGGTCTTTTTAGAATTCACTCAATCTTTGAAACAAAACTGCATTAAAATAATTTGGCTTACGACTCATCTAAGAAAGATATTAAGGGATATTCTTCGACAAATAGAAAATATATGGAAAGCATTAAATAGGGTCTACCTTGAAATAAATGGCCATATCTTCGTAAAAAATTGCCCCATTTCAATTATATAGGTGTTTTATGAATTCACTCAATATTTGGAACAAAACTGCTTTAAAATAATTTGACTTCCGACTCATCTTAGAAAGATATTAAGGGATATTCTTCGATTAATAGAAAATATACGGAAAGCATTAAATAGGGTCTACCTTGAAATAAATGGCCATATCTTCGTCATAAATTGCCCCATTTCAATTATAAAGGTGTTTTTAGAATTCACTCAATCTTTGGAACAAAACTGCATTAAAATAATTTGACTTCAGACTCACATAAGAAAGATATTAAGGGATATTCTTTGATTAACAGAAAATATATGGAAAGCATTAAATAGGGTCTACCTTGAAATAAATGGTCATATCTTCGTCAAAAATTGCCCCATTTCAATTATAAAGGTGTTTTTAGAATTTACTCAATCTTTAGAACAAAACCACATTAAAATACGTTGACTTCCGACTCATCTAAGAAAGATATTAAGGGATATTCTTCGATTAATAGAAAATATAAGCCAAACATTAAATAGGGTCAACCTTGAAATAAATGGCCATATCTTCGTCTAAAATTGCCCCATTTCAATTATAAAGCTGTTTTTAGAATTCACTCAATCTTTTCTTTGATTACCAGAAAATAATTGGAAAGCATTAAATAGGGTCTACCTTGAAATAAATGGCCATATCTTCGTCAAAAATTGCCCCATTTCAATTATAAAGGTGTTTTTAGAATTCACTCAATCTTTGGAACAAAACTGCATTAAAATAATTTGACTTCCGACTCATCTAAGAGAGATATTAAGGGTTATTCTTTGATTAATAGAAAATATATGGAAAGCATTAAATAGGGTCTACCTTGAAATAAATGGCCATATCTTCGTCAAAAATTGCCCCATTTCAATTATAAAGGTGTCTTATGAATTCACTCAATATTTGAAACAAAACTGCATTAAAATAAATTGACTTCCGACTCATCTTAGAAAGATATTAAGGGATATTCTTCGATAAATAGAAAATATATGGAAAGCATTAAATAGGGTCTACCTTGAAATAAATGGCCATATCTTCGCAAAAATTGCCCAATTTCAATTATAAAGGTGTTATTAGAATTCACTCGATCTTTGGAACAAAACTGCATTAAAATAATTTGACTTCCGACTCATCTAAGAAAGATATTAAGGGATATTCTTCGATAAATAGAAAATATATGGAAAGCATTAAATAGGGTCTACCTTGAAATAAATGGCCATATCTTCGTCCAGAATTGCCCCATTTCAATTATAAAGGTGTTTTTGGAATTGACTCGATCTTTGGAACAAAACTGCATTAAAATAATTTGACTTCCGACTCATCTAAGAAAGATATTAAGGGATATTCTTCGATTAATATAAAATATATGCCAAACATTAAATAGGGTCAACCTTGAAATAAATGGCCATATCTTCGTCTAAAATGGCCCCATTTCAATTATAAAGGTGTTTTTAGAATTCACTCAATCATTGGAACAAAACTGCATTAAAATAATTTGACTTCCAACTCATCCAAGAAAGCTATTAAGGGATATTCCTCGATTAATAGAAAATATATGGAAAGCATTAAATAGGGTCAACCTTGAAATATATGGCCATAATCTTCGTCAAATTGCCCCATTTCAATTATAAGGTGTTTTTAGATTCACTTAATCTTTGGAACAAAACTGCATTAAAATAGTTTGACTTCCGACTCATCTAAGAAAGATATTAAGGGATATTCTTTGATTAACAGAAAATAATTGGAAAGCAGTAAATAGGGTCTACCTTGAAATAAATGGCCATATCTTCGTCCAAAATTGCCCCATTTCAATTATAAAGGTGTTTTTAGAATTCACTCGATCTTTGAAACTAAACTGCATTAAAATAATTTGACTTCCGACTCATCTAAGAAAGATATTAAGGGATATTCTTTGATTAATAGAAAATATATGGAAAGCATTAAATAGGGTCTACTTTGAAATAAATGGCCATATCTTCGTCAAAAATTGCCCCATTTCAATTATAAAGGTCTTTTTAGAATTCACTCAATCTTTGAAACAAAACTGCATTAAAATAATTTGACTTTCGACTCATCTAAGAAAGATATTAAGGGATATTCTTCGATTAATAGAAAATATAAGCCAAACATTAAATAGGGTCAACCTTGAAATAAATGGCCATATCTTCGTCTAAAATTGCCCCATTTCAATTATAAAGGTGTTTTTAGAATTCACTCGATCTTTGGAAAAAGAATGCATTAAAATAATTTGACTTCCGACTCATCTAAGAAAGATATTAAGGGATATTCTTCGACAAATAGAAAATATATGGAAAGCATTAAATAGGGTCTACCTTGAAATAAATGGCCATATCTTCGTCAAAAATTGCCCCATTTCAATTATAAAGGTCTTTTTAGAATTCACTCAATTTTTGAAACAAAACTGCATTAAAATAATTTGCCTTTCGACTCATCTAAGAAAGATATTAAGGGATATTCTTCGATTAATAGAAAATATAAGCCAAACATTAAATAGGGTCAACCTTGAAATAAATGGCCATATCTTCGTCTAAAATTGCCCCATTTCAATTATAAAGCCGTTTTTAGAATTCACTCGATCTTTGAAACAAAACTGCATTAAAATAATTTGACTTCCGACTCATCTAAGAAAGATATTAAGGGATATTCTTCGATAAATAGAAAATATATGGAAAGCATTAAATAGGGTCTACCTTGAAATAAATGGCCATATCTTCGTCAAAAATTGCCCCATTTCAATTATAAAGGTGTTTTTAGAATTCGCTCAATCTTTAGTACAAAACAACTTTAAAATACGTTGACTTCCGACTCATCTAAGAAAGATATTAAGGGATATTCTTCGATAAATAGAAAATATATGGAAAGCATTAAATAGGGTCTACCTTGAAATAAATGGCCATATCTTCGTCAAAAATTGCCCCATTTCAATTATAAAGGTGTTTTATGCATTCACTCAATATTTGGAACAAAACTGCATTAAAATAATTTGACTTTCGACTCATCTTAGAAAGATATTAAGGGATATTCTTCGATTAATAGAAAATATATGGAAAGCATTAAATAGGGTCTACCTTGAAATAAATGGCCATATCTTCGTCAAAAATTGCCCCATTTCAATTATAAAGGTGTTTTAATAATTCACTCAATCTTTGGAACAAAACTGCTTTAAAATAATTTGACTTCCGACTCACCTAAGAAAGATATTAAGGGATATTCTTTGATTAACAGAAAATATATGGAAAGCATTAAATAGGGTCTACCTTGAAATAAATGGCCATATCTTCGTCAAAAATTGCCCCATTTCAATTATAAAGGTGTTTTTAGAATTTACTCAATCTTTAGAACAAAACAACATTAAAATACGTTGACTTCCGACTCATCTAAGAAAGATATTAAGGGATATTCTTCGATAAATAGAAAATATATGGAAAGCAGTAAATAGGGTCTACCTTGAAATAAATGGCCATATCTTCGTCAAAAATTGCCCCATTTCAATTATAAAGGTGTTTTTGGAATTGACTCGATCTTTGAAACAAAACTGCATTAAAATAATTTGACTTCCGACTCATCTAAGAAAGATATTAAGGGATATTCTTCGATTAATAGAAAATATAAGCCAAACATTAAATAGGGTCAACCTTGAAATAAATGGCCATATCTTCGTCTAAAATTGCCCCATTTCAATTATAAAGCCGTTTTTAGAATTCACTCGATCTTTGAAACAAAACTGCATTAAAATAATTTGACTTCCGACTCATCTAAGAAAGATATTAAGGGATATTGTTGATTAACAGAAAATATATGGAAAGCATTAAATAGGGTCTACCTTGAAATAAATGGCCATAATTCGTCAAAAATTGCCCCATTTCAATTATAAAGGTGTTTTATGAATTTACTCAATATTTGGAACAAAACTGCATTAAAATAATTTGACTTCCGACTCATCTTAGAAAGATATTAAGGGATATTCTTCGATTAATAGAAAATATATGGAAAGCATTAAATAGGGTCTGCCTTGAAATAAATGGCCATATCTTCGTCAAAACTTGCTCCATTTCAATTATAAAGGTGTTTTTAGAATTTACTCAATCTTTGGAACAAAACAACATTAAAATATGTTGACTTCCGACTCATCCAAGAAAGATATTAAGGGATATTCTTCGATAAATAGAAAATATATGGAAAGCATTAAATAGGGTCTACCTTGAAATAAATGGCCATATCTTCGTCAAAAATGGCCCCATTTCAATTATAAAGGTGTTTTTGGAATTGACTCGATCTTTGGAACAAAACTGCATTAAAATAATTTGACTTCCGACTCACCTAAGAAAGATATTAAGGGATATTCTTTGATTAACAGAAAATATATGGAAAGCATTAAATAGGGTCACCTTGAAATAAATGGCCATATCTTCGTCAAAAATTGCCCCATTTCAATTATAAAGGTGTTTTTAGAATTTACTCAATCTTTAGAACAAAACAACATTAAAATACGTTGACTTCCGACTCATCTAAGAAAGATATTAAGGGATATTCTTCGATAAATAGAAAATATATGGAAAGCAGTAAATAGGGTCTACCTTGAAATAAATGGCCATATCTTCGTCAAAAATTGCCCCATTTCAATTATAAAGGTGTTTTTGGAATTGACTCGATCTTTGAAACAAAACTGCATTAAAATAATTTGACTTCCGACTCATCTAAGAAAGATATTAAGGGATATTCTTCGATTAATAGAAAATATAAGCCAAACATTAAATAGGGTCAACCTTGAAATAAATGGCCATATCTTCGTCTAAAATTGCCCCATTTCAATTATAAAGCCGTTTTTAGAATTCACTCGATCTTTGAAACAAAACTGCTTTAAAATAATTTGACTTACGACTCATCTGAGAAAGATATTAAGGGATATTCTTCGACAAATAGAAAATATATGGAAAGCATTAAATAGGGTCTACCTTGAAATAAATGGCCATATCTTCGTCAAAAATTGCCCCATTTCAATTATAAAGGTGTTTTATGAATTTACTCAATATTTGTAACAAAACTGCATTAAAATAATTTGACTTCCGACTCACTTTAGAAAGATATTAAGGGATATTCTTTGATTAATAGAAAATATATGGAAAGCATTAAATAGGGTCTACCTTGAAATAAATGGCCATATCTTCGTCAAAAATTGCCCCATTTCAATTATAAAGGTGTTTTTAGAATTCACTCAATCTTTGGAACAAAACTGCATTAAAATAATTTGCTTTCCGACTCATCTAAGAAAGATATTAAGGGATATTCTTTGATTAACAGAAAATATATGGAAAGCATTAAATAGGGTCACCTTGAAATAAATGGCCTTATCTTCGTCAAAAATTGCCCCATTTCAATTATAAAGGTGTTTTTAGAATTTACTCAATCTTTAGAACAAAACTGCATTAAAATACGTTGACTTCCGACTCATCCAAGAAAGATATTAAGGGATATTCCTCGATTAATAGAAAATATATGGAAAGCATTAAATAGGGTCAACCTTGAAATATATGGCCATATCTTCGTCAAAAATTGCCCCATTTCAATTATAAAGGTGTTTTTAGAATTCACTTAATCTTTGGAACAAAACTGCATTAAAATAGTTTGACTTCCGACTCATCTAAGAATGATATTAAGGGATATTCTTTGATTAACAGAAAATAATTGGAAAGCAGTAAATAGGGTCTACCTTGAAATAAATGGCCATATCTTCGTCCAAAATTGCCCCATTTCAATTATAAAGGTGTTTTTAGAATTCACTCGATCTTTGAAACAAAACTGCATTAAAATAATTTGACTTCCGACTCATCTAAGAAAGATATTAAGGGATATTC
Organism: Drosophila grimshawi; assembly: GCF_018153295.1. Lineage (NCBI taxonomy): Eukaryota > Metazoa > Arthropoda > Insecta > Diptera > Drosophilidae > Drosophila > Drosophila grimshawi. Next base: position 11,622 of record NW_025062507.1, on the reverse strand, counting down.
TTTGATTAATAAAAAATATATGGAAAGCATTAAATAGGGTCTACCTTGAAATAAATGGCCATATCTTCGTCAAAAATTGCCCCATTTCAATTATAAAGGTCTTTTTAGAATTCACTCAATCTTTGGAACAAAACTGCATTAAAATAATTTGACTTTCGACTCATCTAAGAAAGATATTAAGGGATATTCTTCGATTAATAGAAAATATAAGCCAAACATTAAATAGGGTCAACCTTGAAATAAATGGCCATATCTTCGTCTAAAATTGCCCCATTTCAATTATAAAGCTGTTTTTAGAATTCACTCGATCTTTGAAACAAAACTGCTTTAAAATAATTTGACTTCCGACTCATCTAAGAAAGATATTAAGGGATATTCTTCGACAAATAGAAAATATATGGAAAGCATTAAATAGGGTCTACCTTGAAATAAATGGCCATATCTTCGTCAAAAATTGCCCCATTTCAATTATAAAGGTGTTTTTAGAATTCGCTCAATCTTTAGTACAAAACAACTTTAAAATACGTTGACTTCCGACTCATCTAAGAAAGATATTAAGGGATATTCTTCGATAAATAGAAAATATATGGAAAGCATTAAATAGGGTCTACCTTGAAATAAATGGCCATATCTTCGTCAAAAATTGCCCCATTTCAATTATAAAGGTGTTTTATGAATTCACTCAATATTTGGAACAAAACTGCATTAAAATAATTTGACTTTCGACTCATCTTAGAAAGATATTAAGGGATATTCTTCGATTAATAGAAAATATATGGAAAGCATTAAATAGGGTCTACCTTGAAATAAATGGCCATATCTTCGTCAAAAATTGCCCCATTTCAATTATAAAGGTGTTTTAATAATTCACTCAATCTTTGGAACAAAACTGCTTTAAAATAATTTGACTTCCGACTCACCTAAGAAAGATATTAAGGGATATTCTTTGATTAACAGAAAATATATGGAAAGCATTAAATAGGGTCTACCTTGAAATAAATGGCCATATCTTCGTCAAAAATTGCCCCATTTCAATTATAAAGGTGTTTTTAGAATTTACTCAATCTTTAGAACAAAACAACATTAAAATACGTTGACTTCCGACTCATCTAAGAAAGATATTAAGGGATATTCTTCGATAAATAGAAAATATATGGAAAGCAGTAAATAGGGTCTACCTTGAAATAAATGGCCATATCTTCGTCAAAAATAGCCCCATTTCAATTATAAAGGTGTTTTTGGAATTGACTCGATCTTTGAAACAAAACTGCATTAAAATAGTTTGACTTCCGACTCATCTAAGAAAGATATTAAGGGATATTCTTCGATTAATAGAAAATATAAGCCAAACATTAAATAGGGTCAACCTTGAAATAAATGGCCATATCTTCGTCTAAAATTGCCCCATTTCAATTATAAAGCCGTTTTTAGAATTCACTCGATCTTTGAAACAAAACTGCATTAAAATAATTTGACTTCCGACTCATCTAAGAAAGATATTAAGGGATATTGTTGATTAACAGAAAATATATGGAAAGCATTAAATAGGGTCTACCTTGAAATAAATGGCCATATCTTCGTCAAAAATTGCCCCATTTCAATTATAAAGGTGTTTTATGAATTTACTCAATATTTGGAACAAAACTGCATTAAAATAATTTGACTTCCGACTCATCTTAGAAAGATATTAAGGGATATTCTTCGATTAATAGAAAATATATGGAAAGCATTAAATAGGGTCTACCTTGAAATAAATGGTCATATCTTCATCAAAAATTGCCCCATTTTAATTATAAAGGTGTTTTTAGAATTCACTCAATCTTTGGAACAAAACTGCATTAAAATAATTTGCTTTCTGACTCATCTAAGAAAGATATTAAGGGATATTCTTTGATTAACAGAAAATATATGGAAAGCATTAAATAGGGTCACCTTGAAATAAATGGCCTTATCTTCGTCAAAAATTGCCCCATTTCAATTATAAAGGTGTTTTTAGAATTAACTCAATCTTTAGAACAAAACAACTTTAAAATACGTTGACTTCCGACTCATCCAAGAAAGATATTAAGGGATATTCTTCGATAAATAGAAAATATATGGAAAGCAGTAAATAGGGTCTACCTTGAAATAAATGGCCATATCTTCGTCAAAAATTGCCCCATTTCAATTATAAAGGTGTTTTTAGAATTTACTCAATCTTTAGAACAAAACAACATTAAAATACGTTGACTTCCGACTCATCTAAGAAAGATATTAAGGGATATTCTTCGATAAATAGAAAATATATGGAAAGCAGTAAATAGGGTCTACCTTGAAATAAATGGCCATATCTTCGTCAAAAATTGCCCCATTTCAATTATAAAGGTGTTTTTGGAATTGACTTGATCTTTAGAACAAAACAACATTAAAATACGTTGACTTCCGACTCATCTAAGAAAGATATTAAGGGATATTCTTCGATAAATAGAAAATATATGGAAAGCAGTAAATAGGGTCTACCTTGAAATAAATGGCCATATCTTCGTCAAAAATTGCCCCATTTCAATTATAAAGGTGTTTTTGGAATTGACTCGATCTTTAGAACAAAACAACATTAAAATACGTTGACTTCCGACTCATCTAAGAAAGATATTAAGGGATATTCTTCGATAAATAGAAAATATATGGAAAGCAGTAAATAGGGTCTACCTTGAAATAAATGGCCATATCTTCGTCAAAAATTGCCCCATTTCAATTATAAAGGTGTTTTTGGAATTGACTCGATCTTTGAAACAAAACTGCATTAAAATAATTTGACTTCCGACTCACCTAAGAAAGATATTAAGGGATATTCTTTGATTAACAGAAAATATATGGAAAGCATTAAATAGGGTCTACCTTGAAATAAATGGCCATATCTTCGTCAAAAATTGCCCCATTTCAATTATAAAGGTGTTTTTAGAATTTACTCAATCTTTAGAACAAAACAACATTAAAATACGTTGACTTCCGACTCATCTAAGAAAGATATTAAGGGATATTCTTCGATAAATAGAAAATATATGGAAAGCAGTAAATAGGGTCTACCTTGAAATAAATGGCCATATCTTCGTCAAAAATTGCCCCATTTCAATTATAAAGGTGTTTTTGGAATTGACTCGATCTTTGAAACAAAACTGCATTAAAATAATTTGACTTCCGACTCATCTAAGAAAGATATTAAGGGATATTCTTCGATTAATATAAAATATATGCCAAACATTAAATAGGGTCAACCTTGAAATAAATGGCCATATCTTCGTCTAAAATTGCCCCATTGCAATTATAAAGGTGTTTTTAGAATTCACTCAATCTTTGAAACAAAACTGCATTAAAATAATTTGACTTCCAACTCATCCAAGAAAGATATTAAGGGATATTCTTCGATTAATAGAAAATATATGGAAAGCATTAAATAGGGTCAACCTTGAAATATATGGCCATATCTTCGTCAAAAATTGCCCCATTTCAATTATAAAGGTGTTTTTAGAATTTACTCAATCTTTGGAACAAAACTGCATTAAAATAATTTGCCTTTCGACTCATCTAAGAAAGATATTAAGGGATATTCTTCGATTAATAGAAAATATAAGCCAAACATTAAATAGGGTCAACCTTGAAATAAATGGCCATATCTTCGTCTAAAATTGCCCCATTTCAATTATAAAGCCGTTTTTAGAATTCACTCGATCTTTGAAACAAAACTGCTTTAAAATAATTTGACTTACGACTCATCTAAGAAAGATATTAAGGGATATTCTTCGACAAATAGAAAATATATGGAAAGCATTAAATAGGGTCTACCTTGAAATAAATGGCCATATCTTCGTCAAAAATTGCCCCATTTCAATTATAAAGGTGTTTTATGAATTTACTCAATATTTGGAACAAAACTGCATTAAAATAATTTGACTTCCGACTCATCTTAGAAAGATATTAAGGGATATTCTTCGATTAATAGAAAATATATGGAAAGCATTAAATAGGGTCTACCTTGAAATAAATGGTCATATCTTCGTCAAAAATTGCCCCATTTCAATTATAAAGGTGTTTTTAGAATTCACTCAATCTTTGGAACAAAACTGCATTAAAATAATTTGCTTTCCGACTCATCTAAGAAAGATATTAAGGGATATTCTTTGATTAACAGAAAATATATGGAAAGCATTAAATAGGGTCACCTTGAAATAAATGGCCTTATCTTCGTCAAAAATTGCCCCATTTCAATTATAAAGGTGTTTTTAGAATTTACTCAATCTTTAGAACAAAACTGCATTAAAATACGTTGACTTCCGACTCATCCAAGAAAGATATTAAGGGATATTCTTCGATAAATAGAAAATATATGGAAAGCATTAAATAGGGTCTACCTTGAAATAAATGGCCATATCTTCGTCAAAAATTGCCCCATTTCAATTATAAAGGTGTTTTTGGAATTGACTCGATCTTTGGAACAAAACTGCATTAAAATAATTTGACTTCCGACTCATCTAAGAAAGATATTAAGGGATATTCTTCGATTAATAGAAAATATAAGCCAAACATTAAATAGGGTCAACCTTGAAATAAATGGCCATATCTTCGTCTAAAATTGCCCCATTGCAATTATAACGGTGTTTTTAGAATTCACTCAATCATTGGAACAAAACTGCATTAAAATAATTTGACTTCCGACTCATCTTAGAAAGATATTAAGGGATATTCTTCGATTAATAGAAAATATATGGAAAGCATTAAATAGGGTCTACCTTGAAATAAATGGTCATATCTTCATCAAAAATTGCCCCATTTTAATTATAAAGGTGTTTTTAGAATTCACTCAATCTTTGGAACAAAACTGCATTAAAATAATTTGCTTTCTGACTCATCTAAGAAAGATATTAAGGGATATTCTTTGATTAACAGAAAATATATGGAAAGCATTAAATAGGGTCACCTTGAAATAAATGGCCTTATCTTCGTCAAAAATTGCCCCATTTCAATTATAAAGGTGTTTTTAGAATTTACTCAATCTTTAGAACAAAACAACGTTAAAATACGTTGACTTCCGACTCATCCAAGAAAGATATTAAGGGATATTCTTCGATAAATAGAAAATATATGGAAAGCAGTAAATAGGGTCTACCTTGAAATAAATGGCCATATCTTCGTCAAAAATTGCCCCATTTCAATTATAAAGGTGTTTTTAGAATTTACTCAATCTTTAGAACAAAACAACATTAAAATACGTTGACTTCCGACTCATCTAAGAAAGATATTAAGGGATATTCTTCGATAAATAGAAAATATATGGAAAGCAGTAAATAGGGTCTACCTTGAAATAAATGGCCATATCTTCGTCAAAAATTGCCCCATTTCAATTATAAAGGTGTTTTTGGAATTGACTCGATCTTTAGAACAAAACAACATTAAAATACGTTGACTTCCGACTCATCTAAGAAAGATATTAAGGGATATTCTTCGATAAATAGAAAATATATGGAAAGCAGTAAATAGGGTCTACCTTGAAATAAATGGCCATATCTTCGTCAAAAATTGCCCCATTTCAATTATAAAGGTGTTTTTGGAATTGACTCGATCTTTAGAACAAAACAACATTAAAATACGTTGACTTCCGACTCATCTAAGAAAGATATTAAGGGATATTCTTCGATAAATAGAAAATATATGGAAAGCAGTAAATAGGGTCTACCTTGAAATAAATGGCCATATCTTCGTCAAAAATTGCCCCATTTCAATTATAAAGGTGTTTTTGGAATTGACTCGATCTTTGAAACAAAACTGCATTAAAATAATTTGACTTCCGACTCACCTAAGAAAGATATTAAGGGATATTCTTTGATTAACAGAAAATATATGGAAAGCATTAAATAGGGTCTACCTTGAAATAAATGGCCATATCTTCGTCAAAAATTGCCCCATTTCAATTATAAAGGTGTTTTTAGAATTTACTCAATCTTTAGAACAAAACAACATTAAAATACGTTGACTTCCGACTCATCTAAGAAAGATATTAAGGGATATTCTTCGATAAATAGAAAATATATGGAAAGCAGTAAATAGGGTCTACCTTGAAATAAATGGCCATATCTTCGTCAAAAATTGCCCCATTTCAATTATAAAGGTGTTTTTGGAATTGACTCGATCTTTGAAACAAAACTGCATTAAAATAATTTGACTTCCGACTCATCTAAGAAAGATATTAAGGGATATTCTTCGATTAATATAAAATATATGCCAAACATTAAATAGGGTCAACCTTGAAATAAATGGCCATATCTTCGTCTAAAATTGCCCCATTGCAATTATAAAGGTGTTTTTAGAATTCACTCAATCTTTGAAACAAAACTGCATTAAAATAATTTGACTTCCAACTCATCCAAGAAAGATATTAAGGGATATTCTTCGATTAATAGAAAATATATGGAAAGCATTAAATAGGGTCAACCTTGAAATATATGGCCATATCTTCGTCAAAAATTGCCCCATTTCATTTATAAAGGTGTTTTTAGAATTTACTCAATCTTTGGAACAAAACTGCATTAAAATAATTTGCCTTTCGACTCATCTAAGAAAGATATTAAGGGATATTCTTCGATTAATAGAAAATATAAGCCAAACATTAAATAGGGTCTACCTTGAAATAAATGGCCATATCTTCGTCTAAAATTGCCCCATTTCAATTATAAAGGTGTTTTTGGAATTGACTCGATCTTTGAAACAAAACTGCTTTAAAATAATTTGACTTACGACTCATCTAAGAAAGATATTAAGGGATATTCTTCGACAAATAGAAAATATATGGAAAGCATTAAATAGGGTCACCTTGAAATAAATGGCCATATCTTCTTCAAAAATTGCCCCATTTGAATTATAAAGGTGTTTTTAGAATTTACTTAATCTTTAGAACAAAACAACATTAAAATAATTTGACTTCCGACTCATCTAAGAAAGATATTAAGGGATATTCTTCGACAAATAGAAAATATATGGAAAGCATTAAATAGGGTCTACCTTGAAATAAATGGCCATATCTTCGTCAAAAATTTCCCCATTTCAATTATAAAGGTGTTTTTAGAATTCGCTCAATCTTTAGAACAAAACAACTTTAAAATACGTTGACTTCCGACTCATCTAAGAAAGATATTAAGGGATATTCTTTGATTAACAGAAAATATATGGAAAGCATTAAATAGGGTCTACCTTGAAATAAATGGCCATATCTTCGTCAAAAATTGCCCCATTTCAATTATAAAGGTGTTTTAGGAATTGACTCGATCTTTGAAACAAAACTGCATTAAAATAATTTGACTTCCGACTCATCTAAGAAAGATATTAAGGGATATTCTTCGATTAATAGAAAATATAAGCCAAACATTAAATAGGGTCAACCTTGAAATAAATGGCCATATCTTCGTCTAAAATTGCCCCATTTCAATTATAAAGCTGTTTTTAGAATTCACTCAATCTTTTCTTTGATTAACAGAAAATATATGGAAAGCATTAAATAGGGTCTACCTTGAAATAAATGGCCATATCTTCGTCAAAAATTGCCCCATTTCAATTATAAAGGTGTCTTATGAATTCACTCAATATTTGAAACAAAACTGCATTAAAATAAATTGACTTCCGACTCATCTTAGAAAGATATTAAGGGATATTCTTCGATTAATATAAAATATATGCCAAACATTAAATAGGGTCTACCTTGAAATAAATGGTCATATCTTCGTCAAAAATTGCCCCATTTCAATTATAAAGGTGTTTTTAGAATTCACTCAATCTTTGGAACAAAACTGCATTAAAATAATTTGCTTTCCGACTCATCTAAGAAAGATATTAAGGGATATTCTTTGATTAACAGAAAATATATGGAAAGCATTAAATAGGGTCACCTTGAAATAAATGGCCATATCTTCGTCAAAAATTGCCCCATTTCAATTATAAAGGTGTTTTTAGAATTTACTCAATCTTTAGAACAAAACTGCATTAAAATACGTTGACTTCCGACTCATCCAAGAAAGATATTAAGGGATATTCTTCGATAAATAGAAAATATATGGAAAGCATTAAATAGGGTCTACCTTGAAATAAATGGCCATATCTTCGTCAAAAATTGCCCCATTTCAATTATAAAGGTGTTTTTGGAATTGACTCGATCTTTGGAACAAAACTGCATTAAAATAATTTGACTTCCGACTCATCTAAGAAAGATATTAAGGGATATTCTTCGATTAATAGAAAATATAAAGCCAAACATTAAATAGGGTCAACCTTGAAATAAATGGCCATATCTTCGTCTAAAATTGCCCCATTGCAATTATAACGGTGTTTTCAGAATTCACTCAATCATTGGAACAAAACTGCGTTAAAATAATTTGACTTCCGACTCATCTAAGAAAAATATTAAGGATATTCTTTGATTAACAGAAAATATATGGAAAGCATTAAATAGGGTCTACCTTGAAATAAAGGCCATATCTTCGTCAAAAATTGCCCCACTTGAATTATAAAGGTGTTTTTAGAATTTACTTAATCTTTAGAACAAAACAACATTAAAATAATTTGACTTCCGACTCATCTAAGAAAGATATTAAGGGATATTCTTTGATTAACAGAAAATATATGGAAAGCATTAAATAGGGTCTACCTTGAAATAAATGGCCATATCTTCTTCAAAAATTTCCCCATTTGAATTATAAAGGTGTTTTTAGAATTTACTTAATCTTTAGAACAAAACAACATTAAAATAATTTGACTTCCGACTCATCTAAGAAAGATATTAAGGGATATTCTTCGACAAATAGAAAATATATGGAAAGCATTAAATAGGGTCTACCTTGAAATAAATGGCCATATCTTCGTCAAAAATTTCCCCATTTCAATTATAAAGGTGTTTTTAGAATTCGCTCAATCTTTAGAACAAAACAACTTTAAAATACGTTGACTTCCGACTCATCTAAGAAAGATATTAAGGGATATTCTTCGATAAATAGAAAATATATGGAAAGCATTAAATAGGGTCTACCTTGAAATAAATGGCCATATCTTCGTCAAAAATTGCCCCATTTCAATTATAAAGGTGTTTTAGGAATTGACTCGATCTTTGAAACAAAAACTGCATTAAAATAAATTGACTTCCGACTCATCTAAGAAAGATATTAAGGGATATTCTTCGATTAATAGAAAATATAAGCCAAACATTAAATAGGGTCAACCTTGAAATAAATGGCCATATCTTCGTCTAAAATTGCCCCATTTCAATTATAAAGCTGTTTTTAGAATTCACTCAATCTTTTCTTTGATTAACAGAAAATAATTGGAAAGCATTAAATAGGGTCTACCTTGAAATAAATGGCCATATCTTCGTCAAAAATTGCCCCATTTCAATTATAAAGGTGTTTTTAGAATTCGCTCAATCTTTGGAACAAAACCGCATTAAAATAATTTGACTTCCGACTCATCTAAGAGGATATTAAGGGATATTCTTCGATTAATAGAAAATATAAGCCAAACATTAAATAGGGTCAACCTTGAAATAAATGGCCATATCTTCGTCAAAAATTGCCCCATTTGAATTATAAAGGTGTTTTTAGAATTTACTTAATCTTTAGAACAAAACAACATTAAAATAATTTGACTTCAGACTCACATAAGAAAGATATTAAGGGATATTCTTCGATAAATAGAAAATATATGGAAAGCATTAAATAGGGTCCACCTTGAAATAAATGGCCATATCTTCGTCAAAAATTGCCCCATTTCAATTATAAAGGTGTTTTTAGAATTTACTCAATCTTTAGAACAAAACAACATTAAAATACGTTGACTTCCGACTCATCTAAGAAAGATATTAAGGGATATTCTTCGATAAATAGAAAATATATGGAGAGCATTAAATAGGGTCTACCTTGAAATAAATGGCCATATCTTCGTCAAAAATTGCCCCATTTCAATTATAAAGGTGTTTTAGGAATTGACTCGATCTTTGAAACAAAACTGCATTAAAATAATTTGACTTCCGACTCATCTAAGAAAGATATTAAGGGATATTCTTCGATTAATAGAAAATATAAGCCAAACATTAAATAGGGTCAACCTTGAAATAAATGGCCATATCTTCGTCTAAAATTGCCCCATTTCAATTATAAAGCTGTTTTTAGAATTCACTCATCCTTTTCTTTGATTAACAGAAAATAATTGGAAAGCATTAAATAGGGTCTACCTTGAAATAAATGGCCATATCTTCGTCAAAAATTGCCCCATTTCAATTATGAAGGTGTTTTTAGAATTCGCTCAATCTTTGGAACAAAACCGCATTAAAATAATTTGACTTCCGACTCATCTAAGAGAGATATTAAGGGATATTCTTTGATTAATAGAAAATATATGGAAAGCATTAAATAGGGTCTACCTTTAAATAAATGGCCATATCTTCGTCTAAAATTGCCCCATTTCAATTATAAAGGTGTTTTTAGAATTCACTCAATCTTTTCTTTGATTAACAGAAAATAATTGGAAAGCATTAAATAGGGTCTACCTTGAAATAAATGGCCATATCTTCGTCTAAAATTGCCCCATTTCAATTATAAAGGTGTTTTTAGAATTCACTCAATCTTTGGAACAAAACTGCATTAAAATAATTTGACTTCCGACTCATCCAAGAAAGATATTAAGGGATATTCTTCGATTAATATAAAATATATGCCAAACATTAAATAGGGTCAACCTTGAAATAAATGGCCATATCTTCGTCTAAAATTGCCCCATTTCAATTATAAAGGTCTTTTTAGAATTCGCTCAATCTTTGGAACAAAACTGCATTAAAATAATTTGACTTCCGACTCACCTAAGAAAGATATTAAGGGATATTCTTTGATTAACAGAAAATATATGGAAAGCATTAAATAGGGTCTACCTTGAAATAAATGGCCATATCTTCGTCAAAATTACCCCATTTCAATTATAAAGGTGTCTTATGAATTCACTCAATATTTGAAACAAAACTGCATTAAAATAAATTGACTTCCGACTCATCTTAGAAAGATATTAAGGGATATTCTTCGATTAATAGAAAATATATGGAAAGCATTAAATAGGGTCTACCTTGAAATAAATGGCCATATCTTCGCAAAAATTGCCCAATTTCAATTATAAAGGTGTTATTAGAATTCACTCGATCTTTGGATCAAAACTGCATTAAAATAATTTGACTTCCGACTCATCTAAGAAAGATATTAAGGGATATTCTTCGATAAATAGAAAATATATGGAAAGCAGTAAATAGGGTCTACCTTGAAATAAATGGTCATATCTTCGTCCAGAATTGCCCCATTTCAATTATAAAGGTGTTTTTGGAATTGACTCGATCTTTGAAACAAAACTGCATTAAAATATTTTGACTTCCGATTCATCTAAGAAAGATATTAAGGGATATTCTTCGATTAATATAAAATATATGCCAAACATTAAATAGGGTCAACCTTGAAATAAATGGCCATATCTTCGTCTAAAATTGCCCCATTTCAATTATAAAGGTGTTTTTAGAATTCACTCAATCTTTGGAACAAAACTGCATTAAAATAATTTGACTTCCAACTCATC
>NW_025062506.1:0-20914 GCF_018153295.1 Drosophila grimshawi | reverse complement strand
AAGAATATCCCTTAATATCTTTCTTAGATGAGTCCGAAGTCAAATTATTTTAATGCAGTTTTGTTCCAAAGATTGGAGTGAATTCTAAAAACATCTTTATAATTGAAATGGGGCAATTTTGGACGAAGATATGGCCATTTATTTCAAGGTAGAGCCTATTTTATTGCTTTCCATATATTTTCTATTTATCGAACAATATCCCTTAATATCTTTGCTTAGATGAATCAGAAGTCAAATTATTTTAATGCAGTTTTGTTCCAAAGATTGAGTGAATTCTAAAACCACCTCCATAATTGAAATGGGGCAATTTGAGACAAAGATATGGCCAATTATTTCAAGGTTGACCCTATTTAATGTTTCGCTTATATTTTCTATTAATCGAAGAATATCCCTTAATATCTTTTCTTAGATGAAATAAAAATTTTGTCGAAAGTCAAATTATTTTTTAATGCAGTTTTGTTCCAAAGATCGAGCGAATTCTAAAAACACCTCTATAATTGATATGGGGCAATTTTGACGAAGATATGGCCATTTATTTCAAGGTTGACCCTATTTAATGTTTGCCTTATATTTTCTATTAATCGAAGAATATCTCTTAATATCTTTCTTAGATGAGTCGGAAGTCAAATTATTTTAATGCAGTTTTTGTTCCAAAGATCGAGTGAATTCTAAAAGCACCTCTATAATTGAAATAGGGCAATTTGAGACAAAGATATGGCCATTTATTTCAAGGTTGACCCTATTTAATGTTTGGCTTATATTTTCTATTAATCGAAGAATATCTCTTAATATCTTTCTTAGATGAGTCGGAAGTCAAATTATTTTAATGCAGTTTTGTTCCAAAGATCGAGTGAATTCTAAAAACACCTTTATAATTGAAATGGGGCAATTTTTGACGAAGATATGGCCATTTATTTCAAGGTAGACCCTATTTAATGCTTTCCATATATTTTCTAGAATTCGAAGAATATCCCTTAATATTTTTCTTAGATGAACGGAAGTCAAATTATTTTAATGCAGTTTTGTTTCAAAGATTGAGTGAATTCTAAAAACATCTTTATAATTGAAATGGGGCAATTTTTGACGAAGATATGGCCATTTATTTCAAGGTAGAGCCTATTTAATGCTTTCCATATATTTTCTATTTATCGAAGAATATCCCTTAATATCTTTCTTAGATGAGTCGGAAGTCAAATTATTTTAATGCAGTTTTGTTCCAAAGGATCCGAGTGAATTCTAAAAACACCTTTATAATTGAAATGGGGCAATTTTTGACGAAGATATGGCCATTTATTTCAAGGTTGACCCTATTTAATGTTTGGCTTATATTTTCTATTAATCGAAGAATATCCCTTAATATCTTTCTTAGATGAGTCGGAAGTCAAATTATTTTAATGCAGTTTTATTCCAAAGATCGAGCGAATTCTAAAAACAACTTTATAATTGAAATGGGCCAATTTGAGACAAAGATATGGCCATTTATTTCAAGGTTGGTATTTAATGTTTGCCTTATATTTTCTAGAATTCGAAGAATATCCCTTAATATCTTTCTTAGATCAACGGAAGTCAAATTATTTTAATGCAGTTTTGTTTCAAAGATCAAGTGAATTCTAAAAACACCTCTATAATTTAATAGGGCAATTTTTGACGAAGATATGGCCATTTATTTCAAGGTAGAGCCTATTTAATGCTTTCCATATATTTTCTATTTATCGAAGAATATCCCTTAATATCTTTCTTAGATGAGTCGGACGTCAAATTATTTTAATGCAGTTTTGTTCCAAAGATCGAGTGAATTCTAAAAACACCTTTATAATTGAAATGGGGCACTTTTTGACGAAGATATGGCCATTTATTTCAAGGTTGACCCTATTTAATGTTTGGCTTATATTTTCTATTAATCGAAGAATATCCCTTAATATCTTTCTTAGATGAGTCGGAAGTCAAATTATTTTAATGCAGTTTTGTTCCAAAGATCGAGCGAATTCTAAAAACACCTTCATAATTGAAATATGGCAATTTTTGACGAAGATATGGTCATTTATTTCATGGTAGACCCTATTTAATGCTTTCCATATATTTTCTATTTATCGGAGAATATCCCTTAATATCCCTCTTAGATGAGTTGGAAGTCAAATAATTTGAATGCAGTTTTGATCCAAAGATCGAGCGAATTCCAAAAACATCTTTATAATTGAAATGGGGCAATTTTTGACGAAGATATGGCCATTTATTTCAAGATAGGCCTTATTTAATGCTTTCCACATATTTTCTGTTAATCAAGAATATCCCTTAATATCTTTCTTAGATGAGTCGGAAATCAACTTATTTTAATGCAGTTTTGTTCCAAAGATCGAGTGAATTCTAAAAACACCTTTATAATTGAAATGGGGCAATTTTGGACGAAGATATGGCCATTTATTTCAAGGTAGACCCTATTTAATGCTTTCCATATATTTTCTGTTAATCAAAAATATCCCTTAATATCTTTCTTAGATGAGTCGGAAGTCAAATTATTTTAATGCAGTTTTGTTCCAAAGATCAAGCGAATTCCAAAAACACCTTTATAATTGAAATGGGGCAATTGTTGACGAAGATATAGCCATTTATTTCAAGGTAGACCCTATTTAATGATTGCCTTATATTTTCTATTAATCGAAGAATATCTCTTAATATCTTTCTTAGATGAGTCGGAAGTCAAATTATTTTAATGCAGTTTTGTTCCAAAGATTGAGTGAATTCTAAAAACACCTTTATAATTGAAATGGGGCAATTTTGGACGAAGATATGGCCATTTATTTCAAGGTAGACCCTATTTAATGCTTTCCATATATTTTCTGTTAATCAACAATATCCTTAATATCTTTCTTAGATGAATCGCAAGTCAAAATATTTTAATGCAGGTTTGTTCCAAAGATCGAGTGAATTCTAAAACCACCTCCATAATTGAAATGGGGCAATTTGAGACAAAGATATGGCCAATTATTTCAAGGTTGACCCTATTTAATGTTTGGCTTATATTTTCTATTAATCGAAGAATATCCCTTACTATCTTTCTTAGATGAGTCGGAAGTCAAATTATTTTAATGCAGTTTTTGTTCCAAAGATCGAGCGAATTCTAAAAACACCTCTATAATTGAAATGGGGCAATTTTTGACGAAGATATGGCCATTTATTTCAAGGTTTGACTCTATTTAATGTTTGCCTTATATTTTCTATTAATCGAGGATATCCCTATATCTTTCTAGATGAGTTCGGAGTCAAATTATTTTAATGCAGTTTTGTTCCAAAAATCAAGTGAATTCTAAAAACACCTCTATAATTGAAATGGGGCAATTTGAGACAAAGATATGGCCATTTATTTCAAGGTTGACCCTATTTAATGTTTGGCTTATATTTTCTACTAATCGAAGAATATCTCTTAATATCTTTCTTAGATGAGTCGGAAGTCAAATTATTTTAATGCTGTTTTGTTCCAAAGATCGAGCGAATTCTAAAAACACCTTTATAATTGAAATGGGTCAATTTTTGACGAAGATATGGCCATTTATTTCAAGGTAGACCCTATTTAATGCTTTCCATATATTTTCTATTTATCGAAGAATATCCCTTAATATCTTTCTTAGATGAATCGGAAGTCAAATTATTTTAATGCAGTTTTGTTTCAAAGATCAAGTGAATTCTAAAAACACCTCTATAATTGAAATGGGGCAATTTTTGACGAAGATATGGCCATTTATTTCAAGGTAGAGCCTATTTAATGCTTTCCATATATTTTCTGTTAATCAACAATATCCCTTAATATCTTTCTTAGATAAGTCGGAAGTCAAATTATTTTAATGCAGTTTTGTTCCAAAGATCGAGTGAATTCTAAAAACACCTTTATAATTGAAATGGGGCAATTTTTGACGAAGATATGGCCATTTATTTCAAGGTTGACCCTATTTAATGTTTGGCTTATATTTTCTATTAATCGAAGAATATCCCTTAATATCTTTCTTAGATGAGTCGGAAGTCAAATTATTTTAATGCAGTTTTGTTCCAAAGATCGAGCGAATTCTAAAAACACCTTTATAATTGAAATGGGCCAATTTGAGACAAAGATATGGCCATTTATTTCAAGGTTGGTATTTAATGTTTGCCTTATATTTTCTAGAATTCGAGAATATCCCTTAATATCTTTCTTAGATCAACGGAAGTCAAATTATTTTAATGCAGTTTTGTTTCAAAGATCAAGTGAATTCTAAAAACACCTCTATAATTGAAATAGGGCAATTTTTGACGAAGATATGGCCATTTATTTCAAGGTAGACCCTATTTAATGCTTTCCATATATTTTCTATTTATCGAAGAATATCCCTTAATATCTTTCTTAGATGAGTCGGAAGTCAAATTATTTTAATGCAGTTTTGTTCCAAAGATCGAGCGAATTCCAAAAACACTTTTATAATTGAAATCGGGCAATTTTTGACGAAGATATGGCCATTTATTTCAAGGTTGACCCTATTTAATGTTTGGCTTATATTTTCTACTTTATCGAAGAATATCTCTTAATATCTTTCTTAGATGAGTCGGAATTGAAATTATTTTAATGCAGTTTTGTTCCCAAGATTGAGTGAATTCCAAAAACACCTTATATAATTGAAATGGGGCAATTTTGGACGAAGATATGGCCATTTATTTCAAGGTAGACCCTATTTAATGCTTTCCATATATTTTCTGTTAATCAACAATATCCCTTAATATCTTTCTTAGATGAATCGCAAGTCAAAATAATTTAATGCAGTTTTGTTCCAAAGATCGAGTGAATTCTAAAAACACCTTTATAATTGAAATGGGGCAATTTTGGACGAAGATATGGCCATTTATTTCAAGGTAGACCCTATTTAATGCTTTCCATATATTTTCTGTTAATCAAAAATATCCCTTAATATCTTTCTTAGATGAGTCGGAAGTCAAATTATTTTAATGCAGTTTTGTTCCAAAGATCGAGCGAATTCCAAAAACACCTTTATAATTGAAATGGGGCAATTGTTGACGAAGATATAGCCATTTATTTCAAGGTAGACCCTATTTAATGTTTGCCTTATATTTTCTATTAATCGAAGAATATCTCTTAATATCTTTCTTAGATGAGTCGGAAGTCAAATTATTTTAATGCAGTTTTGTTCCAAAGATTGAGTGAATTCTAAAAACACCTTTATAATTGAAATGGGGCAATTTTGGACGAAGATATGGCCATTTATTTCAAGGTAGACCCTATTTAATGCTTTCCATATATTTTCTGTTAATCAACAATATCCCTTAATATCTTTCTTAGATGAATCGCAAGTCAAAATATTTTAATGCAGTTTTGTTTCAAAGATCAAGTGAATTCTAAAAACACCTCTCTAATTGAAATAGGGCAATTTTTGACGAAGATATGGCCATTTATTTCAAGGTAGAGCCTATTTAATGCTTTCCATATATTTTCTATTTATCGAAGAATATCCCTTAATATCTTTCTTAGATGAGTCGGAAGTCAAATTATTTTAATGCAGTTTTGTTCCAAAGATCGAGTGAATTCTAAAAACACCTTTATAATTGAAATGGGGCAATTTTGGACGAAGATATGGCCATTTATTTCAAGGTAGACCCTATTTAATGCTTTCCATATATTTTCTGTTAATCAACAATATCCCTTAATATCTTTCTTAGATGAGTCGGAAGTCAAATTATTTTAATGCAGTTTTGTTCCAAAGATCGAGCGAATTCCAAAAACACCTTTATAATTGAAATGGGGCAATTGTTGACGAAGATATAGCCATTTATTTCAAGGTAGACCCTATTTAATGTTTGCCTTATATTTTCTATTAATCGAAGAATATCTCTTAATATCTTTCTTAGATGAGTCGGAAGTCAAATTATTTTAATGCAGTTTTGTTCCAAAGATTGAGTGAATTCTAAAAACACCTTTATAATTGAAATGGGGCAATTTTGGACGAAGATATGGCCATTTATTTCAAGGTAGACCCTATTTAATGCTTTCCATATATTTTCTGTTAATCAACAATATCCCTTAATATCTTTCTTAGATGAGTCGGAAGTCAAAATATTTTAATGCAGTTTTGTTCCAAAGATCGAGTGAATTCTAAAAACACCTTTATAATTGAAATGGGGCAATTTTGGACGAAGATATGGCCATTTATTTCAAGGTAGAGCCTATTTAATGCTTTCCATATATTTTCTATTTATCGAAGAATATCCCTTAATATCTTTCTTAGATGAGTCGGAAGTCAAATTATTTTAATGCAGTTTTGTTCCAAAGATCGAGTGAATTCTAAAAACACCTTTATAATTGAAATGGGGCAATTTTGGACGAAGATATGGCCATTTATTTCAAGGTAGACCCTATTTAATGCTTTCCATATATTTTCTGTTAATCAAAAATATCCCTTAATATCTTTCTTAGATGAGTCGGAAGTCAAATTATTTTAATGCAGTTTTTGTTCCAAAGATCGAGCGAATTCCAAAAACACCTTTATAATTAAAATGGGGCAATTGTTGACGAAGATATAGCCATTTATTTCAAGGTAGACCCTATTTAATGTTTGCCTTATATTTTCTATTAATCGAAGAATATCTCTTAATATCTTTCTTAGATGAGTCGGAAGTCAAATTATTTTAATGCAGTTTTGTTCCAAAGATTGAGTGAATTCTAAAAACACCTTTATAATTGAAATGGGGCAATTTTGGACGAAGATATGGCCATTTATTTCAAGGTAGACCCTATTTAATGCTTTCCATATATTTTCTGTTAATCAACAATATCCCTTAATATCTTTCTTAGATGAATCGCAAGTCAAAATATTTTAATGCAGTTTTGTTCCAAAGATCGAGTGAATTCTAAAACCACCTCCATAATTGAAATGGGGCAATTTGAGACAAAGATATGGCCAATTATTTCAAGGTTGACCCTATTTAATGTTTGGCTTATATTTTCTATTAATCGAAGAATATCCCTTACTATCTTTCTTAGATGAGTCGAAAGTCAAATTGTTTTAATGCAGTTTTGTTTCAAAGATTGAGTGAATTCTAAAAACACCTTTATAATTGAAATGGGGCAATTTTTGACGAAGATATGGCCATTTATTTCAAGGTTGACCCTATTTAATGTTTGCCTTATATTTTCTATTAATCGAAGAATATCTCTTAATATCTTTCTTAGATGAGTCGGAAGTCAAATTATTTTAATGCAGTTTTGTTCCAAAGATCGAGTGAATTCTAAAAACACCTCTATAATTGAAATGGGGCAATTTGAGACAAAGATATGGCCATTTATTTCAAGGTTGACCCTATTTAATGTTTGGCTTATATTTTCTACTTATCGAAGAATATCCCTTAATATCTTTCTTAGATGAGTCGGAAGTCAAATTATTTTAATGTAGTTTTGTTTCAAAGATCAAGTGAATTCTAAAAACACCTCTATAATTGAAATGGGGCAATTTTAGATGAAGATATGGCCATTTATTTCAAGGTAGACCCTATTTAATGCTTTCCATATATTTTCTATTTATCGAAGAATATCCCTTAATATCTTTCTTACATGAGTCGGAAGTCAAATTATTTTAATGCAGTTTTGTTCCAAAGATCAAGTGAATTCTAAAAACACCTTTATAATTGAAATGGGGCAATTTTTGACGAGATATGGCCATTTATTTCAAGGTAGAGCCTATTTAATGCTTTCCATATATTTTCTATTTATCGAAGAATATCCCTTAATATCTTTCTTAGATGAGTCGGAAGTCAAATTATTTTAATGCAGTTTTGTTCCAAAGATCGAGCGAATTCTAAAAACACCTTTATAATTGAAATGGTGCAATTTTTGACGAAGATATGGCCATTTATTTCAAGGTTGACCCTATTTAATGCTTTCCATATATTTTCTATTTATCGAAGAATATCCCTTTACTATCTTTCTTAGATGAGTCGGAAGTCAAATTATTTTAATGCAGTTTTGTTCCAAAGATCGAGTGAATTCTAAAAACACCTTTATAATTGAAATGGGCCAATTTGAGACGAAGATATGGCCATTTATTTCAAGGTTGGTATTTAATGTTTGCCTTATATTTTCTAGAATTCGAAGAATATCCCTTAATATCTTTCTTAGATCAACGGAAGTCAAATTATTTTAATGCAGTTTTGTTTCAAAGATCAAGTGAATTCTAAAAACACCTCTATAATTGAAATAGGGCAATTTTTGACGAAGATATGGCCATTTATTTCAAGGTAGACCCTATTTAATGCTTTCCATATATTTTCTATTTATCGAAGAATATCCCTTAATATCTTTCTTAGATGAGTCGGAAGTCAAACTATTTTAATGCAGTTTTGTTCCAAAGATCGAGTGAATTCTAAAAACACCTTTATAATTGAAATGGGGCACTTTTTGACGAAGATATGGCCATTTATTTCAAGGTTGACCCTATTTAATGTTTGGCTTATATTTTCTATTTATCGAAGAATATCCCTTAATATCTTTCTTAGATGAGTCGGAAGTCAAATTATTTTAATGCAGTTTTGTTCCAAAGATCGAGCGAATTCTAAAAACACCTTCATAATTGAAATATGGCAATTTTTGACGAAGATATGGCCATTTATTTCAAGGTTGACCCTATTTAATGTTTGACTTATATTTTCTATTTATCGGAGAATATCCCTTAATATCCCTCTTAGATGAGTTGGAAGTCAAATAATTTGAATGCAGTTTTGATCCAGAGATCGAGCGAATTCCAAAAACATCTTTATAATTGAAATGGGGCAATTTTGGACGAAGATATGGCCATTTATTTCAAGGTAGACCGTATTTAATGCTTTCCATATATTTTCTGTTAATCAAGAATATCCCTTAATATCTTTCTTAGATGAGTCGGAAATCAACTTATTTTAGTGCAGTTTTGTTCCAAAGATCGAGTGAATTCTAAAAACACCTTTATAATTGAAATGGGGCAATTTTGGACGAAGATATGGCCATTTATTTCAAGGTAGACCCTATTTAATGCTTTCCATATATTTTCTGTTAATCAAAAATATCCCTTAATATCTTTCTTAGATGAGTCGGAAGTCAAATTATTTTAATGCAGTTTGTTCCAAATATTGAGTGAATTCCAAAAACACCTTTATAATTGAAATGGGGCAATTGTTGACGAAGATATAGCCATTTATTTCAAGGTAGACCCTATTTAATGTTTGCCTTATATTTTCTATTAATCGAAGAATATCTCTTAATATCTTTCTAAGATGAGTCGGAAGTCAAATTATTTTAATGCAGTTTTCTAAAAAGAAGAAGAATTCTAAAAACACCTTTATAATTGAAATGGGGCAATTTTGGACGAAGATATGGCCATTTATTTCAAGGTAGACCCTATTTAATGCTTTCCATATATTTTCTGTTAATCAACAATATCCCTTAATATCTTTCTTAGATGAATCGCAAGTCAAAATAATTTAATGCAGTTTTGTTCCAAAGATCGAGTGAATTCTAAAAACACCTTTATAATTGAAATGGGGCAATTTTGGACGAAGATATGGCCATTTATTTCAAGGTAGACCCTATTTAATGCTTTCCATATATTTTCTGTTAATCAACAATATCCTTTAATATCTTTCTTAGATGAGTCGGAAGTCAAATTATTTGAATGCAGATTTGTTCCAAAG
This sequence comes from Drosophila grimshawi, assembly GCF_018153295.1. NCBI lineage: Eukaryota > Metazoa > Arthropoda > Insecta > Diptera > Drosophilidae > Drosophila > Drosophila grimshawi. Next base: position 11,218 of record NW_025062506.1, on the reverse strand, counting down.
ATCGAGCGAATTCCACAAACACCTGTATAATTGAAATGGGGCAATTTGAGACAAAGATATGGCCAATTATTTCAAGGTTGACCCTATTTAATGTTTGGCTTATATTTTCTATTAATCGAAGAATATCCCTTACTATCTTTCTTAGATGAGTCGGAAGTTAAATTATTTTAAATCAGTTTTGTTCCAAAAATCGAGTGAATTCTAAAAACACCTTTATAATTGAAATGGGGCACTTTTTAACGAAGATATGGCCATTTATTTCAAGGTTGACCCTATTTAATGTTTGGCTTATATTTTCTATTAATCGAAGAATATCCCTTAATATCTTTCTTAGATGAGTCGGAAGTCAAATTATTTTAATGCAGTTTTGTTCCAAAGATCGAGCGAATTCTAAAAACACCTTCATAATTGAAATGGGGCAATTTGAGACAAAGATATGGCCATTTATTTCATGGTAGACCCTATTTAATGCTTTCCATATATTTTCTATTTATCGGAGAATATCCCTTAATATCCCTCTTAGATGAGTCGGAAGTCAAATTATTTTAATGCAGTTTTATTCCCAAGATTGAGTGAATTCTAAAAACACCTTTATAATTGAAATGGGGCAATTTTGGACGAAGATATGGCCATTTATTTCAAGGTAGACCCTATTTAATGTTTGCCTTATATTTTCTATTAATCGAAGAATATCTCTTAATATCTTTCTAAGATGAGTCGGAAGTCAAATTATTTTAATGCAGTTTTGTTCCAAAGATCGAGTGAATTCTAAAAACACCTTTATAATTGAAATGGGGCAATTTTGGACGAAGATATGGCCATTTATTTCAAGGTAGACCCTATTTAATGCTTTCCATATATTTTCTGTTAATCAACAATATCCTTTAATATCTTTCTTAGATGAATCGCAAGTCAAAATATTTTAATGCAGTTTTGTTCCAAAGATCGAGCGAATTCCAAAAACACCTTTATAATTGAAATCGGGCAATTTTTGACGAAGATATGGCCATTTATTTCAAGGTTGACCCTATTTAATGTTTGGCTTTTATTTTCTATTAATCGAAGAATATCTCTTAATATCTTTCTTAGATGAGTCGGAAGTCAAATTATTTTAATGCAGTTTTGTTCCAAAGATTGAGTGAATTCTAAAAACACCTTTATAATTGAAATGGGGCAATTTTGGACGAAGATATGGCCATTTATTTCAAGGTAGACCCTATTTAATGCTTTCCATATATTTTCTGTTAATCAACAATATCCCTTAATATCTTTCTTAGATGAATCGCAAGTCAAAATAATTTAATGCAGTTTTGTTCCAAAGATCGAGTGAATTCTAAAAACACCTTTATAATTGAAATGGGGCAATTTTGGACGAAGATATGGCCATTTATTTCAAGGTAGACCCTATTTAATGCTTTCCATATATTTTCTGTTAATCAACAATATCCTTTAATATCTTTCTTAGATGAGTCGGAAGTCAAATTATTTTAATGCAGTTTTGTTCCAAAGATTGAGTGAATTCTAAAACCACCTCCATAATTGAAATGGGGCAATTTGAGACAAAGATATGGCCAATTATTTCAAGGTTGACCCTATTTAATGTTTGGCTTATATTTTCTATTAATCGAAGAATATCCCTTACTATCTTTCTTAGATGAGTCGGAAGTCAAATTATTTTAAATCAGTTTTGTTCCAAAGATCGAGTGAATTCTAAAAACACCTTTATAATTGAAATGGGGCAATTTTGGACGAAGATATGGCCATTTATTTCAAGGTAGACCCTATTTAATGCTTTCCATATATTTTCTGTTAATCAAAAATATCCCTTAATATCTTTCTTAGATGAGTCGGAAGTCAAATTATTTTAATGCAGATTTGTTCCAAAGATCGAGCGAATTCCAAAAACACCTTTATAATTGAAATGGGGCAATTGTTGACGAAGATATAGCCATTTATTTCAAGGTAGACCCTATTTAATGTTTGCCTTATATTTTCTATTAATCGAAGAATATCTCTTAATATCTTTCTAAGATGAGTCGGAAGTCAAATTATTTTAATGCAGTTTTCTAAAAGAAGAAGAATTCTAAAAACACCTTTATAATTGAAATGGGGCAATTTTGGACGAAGATATGGCCATTTATTTCAAGGTAGACCCTATTTAATGCTTTCCATATATTTTCTGTTAATCAACAATATCCCTTAATATCTTTCTTAGATGAATCGCAAGTCAAAATAATTTAATGCAGTTTTGTTCCAAAGATCGAGTGAATTCTAAAAACACCTTTATAATTGAAATGGGGCAATTTTGGACGAAGATATGGCCATTTATTTCAAGGTAGACCCTATTTAATGCTTTCCATATATTTTCTGTTAATCAACAATATCCTTTAATATCTTTCTTAGATGAGTCGGAAGTCAAATTATTTTAATGCAGTTTTGTTCCAAAGATCAAGTGAATTCTAAAACCACCTCCATAATTGAAATGGGGCAATTTGAGACAAAGATATGGCCAATTATTTCAAGGTTGACCCTATTTAATGTTTGGCTTATATTTTCTATTAATCGAAGAATATCCCTTACTATCTTTCTTAGATGAGTCGGAAGTTAAATTATTTTAAATCAGTTTTGTTCCAAAAATCGAGTGAATTCTAAAAACACCTTTATAATTGAAATGGGGCACTTTTTAACGAAGATATGGCCATTTATTTCAAGGTTGACCCTATTTAATGTTTGGCTTATATTTTCTATTAATCGAAGAATATCCCTTAATATCTTTCTTAGATGAGTCGGAAGTCAAATTATTTTAATGCAGTTTTGTTCCAAAGATCGAGCGAATTCTAAAAACACCTTCATAATTGAAATGGGGCAATTTGAGACAAAGATATGGCCATTTATTTCATGGTAGACCCTATTTAATGCTTTCCATATATTTTCTATTTATCGGAGAATATCCCTTAATATCCCTCTTAGATGAGTCGGAAGTCAAATTATTTTAATGCAGTTTTGTTCCAAAGATCGAGCGAATTCCAAAAACACCTTTATAATTGAAATGGGGCAATTGTTGACGAAGATATAGCCATTTATTTCAAGGTAGACCCTATTTAATGTTTGCCTTATATTTTCTATTAATCGAAGAATATCTCTTAATATCTTTCTAAGATGAGTCGGAAGTCAAATTATTTTAATGCAGTTTTGTTCCAAAGATCGAGTGAATTCTAAAAACACCTTTATAATTGAAATGGGGCAATTTTGGACGAAGATATGGCCATTTATTTCAAGGTAGACCCTATTTAATGCTTTCCATATATTTTCTGTTAATCAACAATATCCCTTAATATCTTTCTTAGATGAATCGCAAGTCAAAATATTTTAATGCAGTTTTGTTCCAAAGATCGAGTGAATTCTAAAAACACCTTTATAATTGAAATGGGGCAATTTTGGACGAAGATATGGCCATTTATTTCAAGGTAGACCCTATTTAATGTTTGGCTTTTATTTTCTATTAATCGAAGAATATCTCTTAATATCTTTCTTAGATGAGTCGGAAGTCAAATTATTTTAATGCAGTTTTGTTCCAAAGATTGAGTGAATTCTAAAAACACCTTTATAATTGAAATGGGGCAATTTTGGACGAAGATATGGCCATTTATTTCAAGGTAGACCCTATTTAATGCTTTCCATATATTTTCTGTTAATCAACAATATCCCTTAATATCTTTCTTAGATGAATCGCAAGTCAAAATAATTTAATGCAGTTTTGTTCCAAAGATCGAGTGAATTCTAAAAACACCTTTATAATTGAAATGGGGCAATTTTGGACGAAGATATGGCCATTTATTTCAAGGTAGACCCTATTTAATGCTTTCCATATATTTTCTGTTAATCAACAATATCCTTTAATATCTTTCTTAGATGAGTCGGAAGTCAAATTATTTTAATGCAGTTTTGTTCCAAAGATTGAGTGAATTCTAAAACCACCTCCATAATTGAAATGGGGCAATTTGAGACAAAGATATGGCCAATTATTTCAAGGTTGACCCTATTTAATGTTTGGCTTATATTTTCTATTAATCGAAGAATATCCCTTACTATCTTTCTTAGATGAGTCGGAAGTCAAATTATTTTAAATCAGTTTTGTTCCAAAAATCGAGTGAATTCTAAAAACACCTCTATAATTGAAATGGGGCAATTTTTGACGAAGATATGGCCATTTATTTCAAGGTTGACCCTATTTAATGTTTGCCTTATATTTTCTATTAATCGAAGAATATCTCTTAATATCTTTCTTAGATGAGTCGGAAGTCAAATTATTTTAATGCAGTTTTGTTCCAAAGATTGAGTGAATTCTAAAAACACCTTTATAATTGAAATGGGGCAGTTTGAAACAAAGATATGGCCATTTATTTCAAGGTTGACCCTATTTAATGTTTGGCTTATATTTTCTACTAATCTAAGAATATCTCTTAATATCTTTCTTAGATGAGTCGGAAGTCAAATTATTTTAATGCAGTTTTGTTTCAAAGATTGATTGAATTCTAAAAACACCTCTATAATTGAAATGGGGCAATTTTTGACGAAGATATGGCCATTTATTTCAAGGTAGACCCTATTTAATGCTTTCCATATATTTTCTATTTATCGAAGAATATCCCTTAATATCTTTCTTAGATCAACGGAAGTCAAATTATTTTAATGCAGTTTTGTTCCAAAGATCAAGTGAATTCTAAAAACACCTCTATAATTGAAATGGGGCAATTTTTGACGAAGATATGGCCATTTATTTCAAGGTAGAGCCTATTTAATGCTTTCCATATATTTTCTATTTATCGAAGAATATCCCTTAATATATTTTTTAGATGAGTCGGAAGTCAAATTATTTTAAAAAGTTTTGTTCCAAAGGTTGAGCGAATTCTAAAAACATTTTTATAATTAAAATGGGGCAATTTTTGACGAAGATATGGCCATTTATTTCAAGGTAGACCCTATTTAATGCTTTCCATATATTTTCTATTTATCGAAGAATATCCCTTAATATCTTTCTTAGATGAGTCGGAAATCAAATTATTTTAATGCAGTTTTGTTCCAAAGATCGAGTGAATTCTAAAAACACCTTTATAATTGAAATGGGGCAATTTTGGACGAAGATATGGCCATTTATTTCAAGGTAGACCCTATTTAATGCTTTCCATATATTTTCTATTTATCGAAGATTATCCCTTAATATCTTTCTTAGATGAGTCGGAAGTCAAATTATTTTAATGCAGTTTTGTTCCAAAGATTGAGTGAATTCTAAAAACACCTTTATAATTGAAATGGGCCAATTTGAGACAAAGATATGGCCATTTATTTCAAGGTTGGTATTTAATGTTTGCCTTATATTTTCTATTAATCGAAGAATATCCCTTAATATCTTTCTTAGATGAGTCGGAAGTCAAATTATTTTAATGCAGTTTTGTTCCAAAGATCGAGTGAATTCTAAAAACACCTTCATAATTGAAATATGGCAATTTTTGACGAAGATATGGTCATTTATTTCATGGTAGACCCTATTTAATGCTTTCCATATATTTTCTATTTATCGAAGAATATCCCTTAATATCCTTCTTAGATGAGTTGGAAGTCAAATAATTTGAATGCAGTTTTGATCCAAAGATCGAGCGAATTCCAAAAACATCTTTGTAATTGAAATGGGGCAATTTTGACGAAGATATGGCCATTTATTTCAAGATAGACCTTATTTAATGCTTTCCACATATTTTCTGTTAATCAAGAATATCCCTTAATATCTTTCTTAGATGAGTCGGAAATCAAATTATTTTAATGCAGTTTTGTTTCAAAGATCGAGTGAATTCTAAAAACACCTTTATAATTGAAATGGGGCAATTTTGGACGAAGATATGGCCATTTATTTCAAGGTAGACCCTATTTAATGCTTTCCATATATTTTCTGTTAATCAAAAATATCCCTTAATATCTTTCTTAGATGAGTCGGAAGTCAAATTATTTTAATGCAGTTTTGTTCCAAAGATTGAGTGAATTCTAAAACCACCTCCATAATTGAAATGGGGCAATTTGAGACAAAGATATGGCCAATTATTTCAAGGTTGACCCTATTTAATGTTTGGCTTATATTTTCTATTAATCGAAGAATATCCCTTACTATCTTTCTTAGATGAGTCGGAAGTCAAATTATTTTAAATCAGTTTTGTTCCAAAAATCGAGTGAATTCTAAAAACACCTCTATAATTGAAATGGGGCAATTTTTGACGAAGATATGGCCATTTATTTCAAGGTTGACCCTATTTAATGTTTGCCTTATATTTTCTATTAATCGAAGAATATCTCTTAATATCTTTCTTAGATGATTCGAAAGTCAAATTATTTTAATGCAGTTTTGTTCCAAAGATTGAGTACATTCTAAAAACACCTTTATAATTGAAATGGGGCAATTTGAGACAAAGATATGGCCATTTATTTCAAGGTTGACCCTATTTAATGTTTGGCTTATATTTTCTACTAATCGAAGAATATCTCTTAATATCTTTCTTAGATGAGCCGGAAGTCAAATTATTTTAATGCAGTTTTGTTTCAAAGATTGATTGAATTCTAAAAACACCTTTATAATTGAAATGGGGCAATTTTTGACGAAGATATGGCCATTTATTTCAAGGTAGACCCTATTTAATGCTTTCCATATATTTTCTATTTATCGAAGAATATCCCTTAATATCTTTCTTAGATCAACGGAAGTCAAATTATTTTAATGCAGTTTTGTTTCAAAGATCAAGTGAATTCTAAAAACACCTCTATAATTGAAATGGGGCAATTTTTGACGAAGATATGGCCATTTATTTCAAGGTAGAGCCTATTTAATGCTTTCCATATATTTTCTATTTATCGAAGAATATCCCTTAATATCTTTCTTAGATGAGTCGAAAGTCAAATTATTTTAATGCAGTTTTGTTCCAAAGATCGAGCGAATTCCAAAAACATCTTTATAATTGCAATGGGGCAATTTTTGACGAAGATATGGCCATTTATTTCAAGGTAGACCCTATTTAATGCTTTCCATATATTTTCTATTTATCGAAGAATATCCCTTAATATCTTTCTTAGATGAGTCGGAAATCAAATTATTTTAATGCAGTTTTGTTCCAAAGATCGAGTGAATTCTAAAAACACCTTTATAATTGAAATGCGGCAATTTTTGACGAAGATATGGCCATTTATTTCAAGGTAGTCCCTATTTAATGCTTTCCATATATTTTCTATTTATCGAATATCCCTTAAATATCTTTCTTAGATGAGTCGAAAGTCGAATTATTTTTAATGCAGTTTTGTTCCAAAGATCGAGTGAATTCTAAAAACACCTTTATAATTGAAATGGGCCAATTTGAGACAAAGATATGGCCATTTATTTCAAGGTTGGTATTTAATGTTTGCCTTATATTTTCTAGAATTCGAAGAATATCCCTTAATATCTTTCTTAGATCAACGGAAGTCAAATTATTTTAATGCAGTTTTGTTTCAAAGATCAAGTGAATTCTAAAAACACCTCTATAATTGAAATAGGGCAATTTTTGACGAAGATATGGCCATTTATTTCAAGGTAGAGCCTATTTAATGCTTTCCATATATTTTCTATTTATCGAAGAATATCCCTTAATATCCTTCTTAGATGAGTTGGAAGTCAAATAATTTGAATGCAGTTTTGATCCAAAGATCGAGCGAATTCCAAAAACATCTTTGTAATTGAAATGGGGCAATTTTGACGAAGATATGGCCATTTATTTCAAGATAGACCTTATTTAATGCTTTCCACATATTTTCTGTTAATCAAGAATATCCCTTAATATCTTTCTTAGATGAGTCGGAAGTCAAATTATTTTAATGCAGTTTTGTTCCAAAGATCGAGTGAATTCTAAAAACACCTTTATAATTGAAATATGGCAATTTTTGACGAAGATATGGCCATTTATTTCAAGATAGACCCTATTTAATGCTTTCCATATATTTTCTGTTAATCAAAAATATCCCTTAATATCTTTCTTAGATGAGTCGGAAATCAAATTATTTTAATGCAGTTTTGTTCCAAAGATCAGTGAATTCTAAAAACACCTTTATAATTGAAATGGGGCAATTTTTGACGAAGATATGGCCATTTATTTCAAGATAGACCTTATTTAATGCTTTCCACATATTTTCTGTTAATCAAGAATATCCCTTAATATCTTTCTTAGATGAGTCGGAAATCAAATTATTTTAATGCAGTTTTGTTCCAAAGATCGAGTGAATTCTAAAAACACCTTTATAATTGAAATGGGGCAATTTTTGACGAAGATATGGCCATTTATTTCAAGATAGACCTTATTTAATGCTTTCCACATATTTTCTGTTAATCAAGAATATCCCTTAATATCTTTCTTAGATGAGTCGGAAGTCAAATTATTTTAATGCAGTTTTGTTCCAAAGATCGAGCGAATTCTAAAAACACCTTTATAATTGAAATGGGCCAATTTGAGACAAAGATATGGCCATTTATTTCAAGGTTGGTATTTAATGTTTGCCTTATATTTTCTATTAATCGAAGAATATCTCTTAATATCTTTCTTAGATGAGTCGGAAGTCAAATTATTTTAATGCAGTTTTGTTTCAAAGATCAAGCGAATTCTAAAAACACCTCTATAATTGAAATAGGGCAATTTTTGACGAAGATATGGCCATTTATTTCAAGGTAGACCCTATTTAATGCTTTCCATATATTTTCTATTTATCGAAGAATATCCCTTAATATCCTTCTTAGATGAGTTGGAAGTCAAATAATTTGAATGCAGTTTTGATCCAAAGATCGAGCGAATTCCAAAAACATCTTTGTAATTGAAATGGGGCAATTTTGACGAAGATATGGCCATTTATTTCAAGATAGACCTTATTTAATGCTTTCCACATATTTTCTGTTAATCAAGAATATCCCTTAATATCTTTCTTAGATGAGTCGGAAATCAAATTATTTTAATGCAGTTTTGTTCCAAAGATCGAGCGAATTCCAAAAACATCTTTGTAATTGAAATGGGGCAATTTTGACGAAGATATGGCCATTTATTTCAAGATAGACCTTATTTAATGCTTTCCACATATTTTCTGTTAATCAAGAATATCCCTTAATATCTTTCTTAGATGAGTCGGAAGTCAAATTATTTTAATGCAGTTTTGTTCCAAAGATCGAGCGAATTCCAAAAACACCTTTATAATTGAAATGGGCCAATTTGAGACAAAGATATGGCCATTTATTTCAAGGTTGGTATTTAATGCTTTCCATATATTTTCTATTTATCGAAGAATATCCCTTAATATCCTTCTTAGATGAGTCGGAAGTCAAATTATTTTAATGCAGTTTTGTTCCAAAGATCGAGTGAATTCTAAAAACACCTTCATAATTGAAATATGGCAATTTTTGACGAAGATATGGTCATTTATTTCATGGTAGACCCTATTTAATGCTTTCCATATATTTTCTATTTATCGAAGAATATCCCTTAATATCCTTCTTAGATGAGTTGGAAGTCAAATAATTTGAATGCAGTTTTGATCCAAAGATCGAGCGAATTCCAAAAACATCTTTGTAATTGAAATGGGGCAATTTTTGACGAAGATATGGCCATTTATTTCAAGATAGACCTTATTTAATGCTTTCCACATATTTTCTGTTAATCAAGAATATCCCTTAATATCTTTCTTAGATGAGTCGGAAATCAAATTATTTTAATGCAGTTTTGTTTCAAAGATCGAGTGAATTCTAAAAACACCTTTATAATTGAAATGGGGCAATTTTGGACGAAGATATGGCCATTTATTTCAAGATAGACCCTATTTAATGCTTTCCATATATTTTCTGTTAATCAAAAATATCCCTTAATATCTTTCTTAGATGAGTCGGAAGTCAAATTATTTTAATGCAGTTTTGTTCCAAAGATCGAGCGAATTCCAAAAACACTTTTATAATTGAAATGGGGCAATTGTTGACGAAGATATAGCCATTTATTTCAAGGTTGACCCTATTTAATGTTTGCCTTATATTTTCTATTAATCGAAGAATATCTCTTAATATCTTTCTTAGATGAGTCGGAAGTCAAATTATTTTAATGCAGTTTTGTTCCAAAGATTGAGTGAATTCTAAAAACACCTTTATAATTGAAATGGGCCAATTTGAGACAAAGATATGGCCATTTATTTCAAGGTTGGTATTTAATGTTTGCCTTATATTTTCTATTAATCGAAGAATATCTCTTAATATCTTTCTTAGATGAGTCGGAAGTCAAATTATTTTAATGCAGTTTTGTTCCAAAGATCGATTAAATTCTAAAAACACCTTCATAAGTGAAATGGGGCAATTTTTGACGAAGATATGGCCATTTATTTCATGGTAGACCCTATTTAATGCTTTCCATATATTTTCTATTTATCGAAGAATATCCCTTAATATCCTTCTTAGATGAGTTGGAAGTCAAATTATTTTAATGCAGTTTTGTTCCAAAGATCGAGCGAATTCCAAAAACATCTTTATAATTGAAATGGGGCAATTTTTGACGAAGATATGGCCATTTATTTCAAGGTTGACCCAATTTAATGTTTGATTTATATTTTCTATTAATCGAAGAATATCCCTTTATATCTTTCTTAGATGAGTCGGAAGTCAAATTATTTTAATGCAGTTTTGTTTCAAAGATCGAGCCAATTCTAAAAACACCTTTATGGTGGTCGAAATGGGGCAATTTTTGACGAAGATATGGCCATTTATTTCAAGGTAGACCCTATTTAATGCTTTCCACATATTTTCTGTTAATCAAGAATATCCCTTAATATCTTTCTTAGATGAGTCGGAAGTCAAATTATTTTAATGCAGTTTTGTTTCAAAGATCGAGTGAATTCTAAAAACACCTTTATAATTGAAATGGGGCAATTTTGGACGAAGATATGGCCATTTATTTCAAGGTTGACCCAATTTAATGTTTGATTTATATTTTCTATTAATCGAAGAATATCCCTTTATATCTTTCTTAGATGAGTCGGAAGTCAAATTATTTTAATGCAGTTTTGTTTTAAAGATCGAGTGAATATTGAAAACACCTTTATAATAATTGAAATGGGGCAATTTTTGACGAAGATATGGCCATTTATTTCAAGGTAGACCCTATTTAATGCTTTCCACATATTTTCT
>NW_025062505.1:0-5824 GCF_018153295.1 Drosophila grimshawi | reverse complement strand
CGTCAATTTCTCGAAATGACTTCGAGACTACATATTTTCAGCTTTTGATGCAGAATCAAAATATATAAAAAGGGCTTCATAATGTTGAAAGAAATTCTAACTTCTGACAATTATTGGCGAAGATACATCCGTTTGAATTTGGAAACAGAAACTTAAAACGTCAATTTCTCGAAATGACTTCGAGACTACATATTTTCAGCTTTTGATGCAGAGTCAAAATATATAAAAAGGGCTTCATTTTTAAAAAATTTCAGCTTTTGATGCAGAGTCAAAATATATAAAAAGGGCTTCATAATGTTGAAAGAAATTCTAACTTCTGACAATTATTGGCGAAGATACATCCGTTTGAATTTGGAAACAGAAACTTAAAACGTCAATTTCTCGAAATGACTTCGAGACTACATATTTTCAGCTTTTGATGCAGAGTCAAAATATATAAAAGGGCTTCATAATGTTGAAAGAAATTCTAACTTCTGACAATTATTGGCGAAGATACATCCGTTTGAATTTGGAAACAGAAACTTAAAACGTCAATTTCTCGAAATGACTTCGAGACTACATATTTTCAGCTTTTGATGCAGAGTCAAAATATATAAAAAGGGCTTCATAATGTTGAAAGAAATTCTAACTTCTGACAATTATTGGCGAAGATACATCCGTTTGAATTTGGAAACAGAAACTTAAAACGTCAATTTCTCGAAATGACTTCGAGACTACATATTTTCAGCTTTTGATGCAGAGTCAAAATATATAAAAAGGGCTTCATAATGTTGAAAGAAATTCTAACTTCTGACAATTATTGGCGAAGATACATCCGTTTGAATTTGGAAACAGAAACTTAAAACGTCAATTTCTCGAAATGACTTCGAGACTACATATTTTCAGCTTTTGATGCAGAGTCAAAATATATAAAAAGGGCTTCATAATGTTGAAGAAATTCTAACTTCTGACAATTATTGGCGAAGATACATCCGTTTAATTTGGAAACAGAAACTTAAAACGTCAATTTCTCGAAATGACTTCGAGACTACATATTTTCAGCTTTTGATGCAGAGTCAAAATATATAAAAAGGGCTTCATAATGTTGAAAGAAATTCTAACTTCTGACAATTATTGGCGAAGATACATCCGTTTGAATTTGGAAACAGAAACTTAAAACGTCAATTTCTCGAAATGACTTCGAGACTACATATTTTCAGCTTTTGATGCAGAGTCAAAATATATAAAAAGGGCTTCATAATGTTGAAAGAAATTCTAACTTCTGACAATTATTGGCGAAGATACATCCGTTTGAATTTGGAAACAGAAACTTAAAACGTCAATTTCTCGAAATGACTTCGAGACTACATATTTTCAGCTTTTGATGCAGAGTCAAAATATATAAAAAGGGCTTCATAATGTTGAAAGAAATTCTAACTTCTGACAATTATTGGCGAAGATACATCCGTTTGAATTTGGAAACAGAAACTTAAAACGTCAATTTCTCGAAATGACTTCGAGACTACATATTTTCAGCTTTTGATGCAGAGTCAAAATATATAAAAAGGGCTTCATAATGTTGAAAGAAATTCTAACTTCTGACAATTATTGGCGAAGATACATCCGTTTGAATTTGGAAACAGAAACTTAAAACGTCAATTTCTCGAAATGACTTCGAGACTACATATTTTCAGCTTTTGATGCAGAGTCAAAATATATAAAAAGGGCTTCATAATGTTGAAAGAAATTCTAACTTCTGACAATTATTGGCGAAGATACATCCGTTTGAATTTGGAAACAGAAACTTAAAACGTCAATTTCTCGAAATGACTTCGAGACTACATATTTTCAGCTTTTGATGCAGAGTCAAAATATATAAAAAGGGCTTCATAATGTTGAAAGAAATTCTAACTTCTGACAATTATTGGCGAAGATACATCCGTTTGAATTTGGAAACAGAAACTTAAAACGTCAATTTCTCGAAATGACTTCGAGACTACATATTTTCAGCTTTTGATGCAGAGTCAAAATATATAAAAAGGGCTTCATAATGTTGAAAGAAATTCTAACTTCTGACAATTATTGGCGAAGATACATCCGTTTGAATTTGGAAACAGAAACTTAAAACGTCAATTTCTCGAAATGACTTCGAGACTACATATTTTCAGCTTTTGATGCAGAGTCAAAATATATAAAAAGGGCTTCATAATGTTGAAAGAAATTCTAACTTCTGACAATTATTGGCGAAGATACATCCGTTTGAATTTGGAAACAGAAACTTAAAACGTCAATTTCTCGAAATGACTTCGAGACTACATATTTTCAGCTTTTGATGCAGAGTCAAAATATATAAAAAGGGCTTCATAATGTTGAAAGAAATTCTAACTTCTGACAATTATTGGCGAAGATACATCCGTTTGAATTTGGAAACAGAAACTTAAAACGTCAATTTCTCGAAATGACTTCGAGACTACATATTTTCAGCTTTTGATGCAGAATCAAAATATATAAAAAGGGCTTCATAATGTTGAAAGAAATTCTAACTTCTGACAATTATTGGCGAAGATACATCCGTTTGAATTTGGAAACAGAAACTTAAAACGTCAATTTCTCGAAATGACTTCGAGACTACATATTTTCAGCTTTTGATGCAGAGTCAAAATATATAAAAAGGGCTTCATAATGTTGAAAGAAATTCTAACTTCTGACAATTATTGGCGAAGATACATCCGTTTGAATTTGGAAACAGAAACTTAAAACGTCAATTTCTCGAAATGACTTCGAGACTACATATTTTCAGCTTTTGATGCAGAGTCAAAATATATAAAAAGGGCTTCATAATGTTGAAAGAAATTCTAACTTCTGACAATTATTGGCGAAGATACATCCGTTTGAATTTGGAAACAGAAACTTAAAACGTCAATTTCTCGAAATGACTTCGAGACTACATATTTTTCAGCTTTTGATGCAGAGTCAAAATATATAAAAAGGGCTTCATAATGTTGAAAGAAATTCTAACTTCTGACAATTATTGGCGAAGATACATCCGTTTGAATTTGGAAACAGAAACTTAAAACGTCAATTTCTCGAAATGACTTCGAGACTACATATTTTCAGCTTTTGATGCAGAGTCAAAATATATAAAAAGGGCTTCATAATGTTGAAAGAAATTCTAACTTCTGACAATTATTGGCGAAGATACATCCGTTTGAATTTGGAAACAGAAACTTAAAACGTCAATTTCTCGAAATGACTTCGAGACTACATATTTTCAGCTTTTGATGCAGAGTCAAAATATATAAAAAGGGCTTCATAATGTTGAAAGAAATTCTAACTTCTGACAATTATTGGCGAAGATACATCCGTTTGAATTTGGAAACAGAAACTTAAAACGTCAATTTCTCGAAATGACTTCGAGACTACATATTTTCAGCTTTTGATGCAGAGTCAAAATATATAAAAAGGGCTTCATAATGTTGAAAGAAATTCTAACTTCTGACAATTATTGGCGAAGATACATCCGTTTGAATTTGGAAACAGAAACTTAAAACGTCAATTTCTCGAAATGACTTCGAGACTACATATTTTCAGCTTTTGATGCAGAGTCAAAATATATAAAAAGGGCTTCATAATGTTGAAAGAAATTCTAACTTCTGACAATTATTGGCGAAGATACATCCGTTTGAATTTGGAAACAGAAACTTAAAACGTCAATTTCTCGAAATGACTTCGAGACTACATATTTTCAGCTTTTGATGCAGAGTCAAAATATATAAAAAGGGCTTCATAATGTTGAAAGAAATTCTAACTTCTGACAATTATTGGCGAAGATACATCCGTTTGAATTTGGAAACAGAAACTTAAAACGTCAATTTCTCGAAATGACTTCGAGACTACATATTTTCAACTTTTGATGCAGAATCAAAATATATAAAAAGGGCTTCATAATGTTGAAAGAAATTCTAACTTCTGACAATTATTGGCGAAGATACATCCGTTTGAATTTGGAAACAGAAACTTAAAACGTCAATTTCTCGAAATGACTTCGAGACTACATATTTTCAGCTTTTGATGCAGAATCAAAATATATAAAAAGGGCTTCATAATGTTGAAAGAAATTCTAACTTCTGACAATTATTGGCGAAGATACATCCGTTTGAATTTGGAAACAGAAACTTAAAACGTCAATTTCTCGAAATGACTTCAAGACTACATATTTTCAGCTTTTGATGCAGAGTCAAAATATATAAAGAGGCTTCATAATGTTGAAAGAAATTCTAACTTCTGACAATTATTGGCGAAGATACATCCGTTTGAATTTGGAAACAGAAACTTAAAACGTCAATTTCTCGAAATGACTTCGAGACTACATATTTTCAGCTTTTGATGCAGAATCAAAATATATAAAAAAGGGCTTCATAATGTTGAAAGAAATTCTAACTTCTGACAATTATTGGCGAAGATACATCCGTTTGAATTTGGAAACAGAAACTTAAAACGTCAATTTCTCGAAATGACTTCGAGACTACATATTTTCAGCTTTTGATGCAGAATCAAAATATATAAAAAGGGCTCCATAATGTTGAAAGAAATTCTAACTTCTGGCAATTATTGGCGAAGATACATCCGTTTGAATTTGGAAACAGAAAATTAAAACGTCAATTTCTCGCAATGACTTCGAGACTACATATTTTCAGCTTTTGATGCAGAGTCAAAATATATAAAAAGGGCTTCATAATGTTGAAAGAAATTCTAACATCAGACAATTATTGCTGAAGATACATCCGTTTGAATTTGGAAACAGAAACTTAAAACATAAATTTCTCGGAATGACTTCGAGACTTCATATTTTCAGCTTTTGATGCAGAATCAAAATATATAAAAGGGCTTCATAATGTTGAAAGAAATTCTAACTTCTGACAATTATTGGCGAAGATACGTCCGTTTGAATTTTGAAACAGAAACTTAAAACGTCAATTTCTCGAAATGACTTCGAGACTACATATTTTCAGCTTTTGATGCAGAATCAAAATATATAAAAAGGGCTCCATAATGTTGAAAGAAATTCTAACTTCTGACAATTATTGGCGAAGATACAACCGTTGGAATTTGGAAACAGAAACTTAAAACGTCAATTTCTCGAAATGACTTCGAGACTACATACGAGTATTTTCAGCTTTTGATGCAGAATCAAAATATATAAAAAGCGCTTCATAATGTTGAAAGAAATTCTAACTTCTGACAATTATTGGCGAAGATACATCCGTTTGAATTTGGAAAGAGAAACTTAAAACGTCAATTTCTCGAAATGACTTCGAGACTACATACGAGTATTTTCAGCTTTTGATGCAGAATCAAAATATATAAAAAGGGCTTCATAATGTTGAAAGAAATTCTAACTTCTGACAATTATTGGCGAAGATACATCCGTTTGAATTTGGAAACAGAAACTTGAAACGTCAATTTCTCGACATGACTTCGAGACTACATATTTTCAGCTTTTGATGCAGAATCAAAATATATAAAAAGGGCTTCATAATGTTGAAAGAAATTCTAACTTCTGACAATTATTGGCGAAGATACATCCGTTTGAATTTGGAAACAGAAACTTGAAACGTCAATTTCTCAGAAATGACTTCAGACTACATATTTTTCAGCTTTTGATGCAGAATCAAAATATATAAAAGGGCTTCATAATGTTGAAAGAAATTCTTACCTTTGACAATTATTGGCGAAGATACAACCGTTTGAATTTGTAAACAGAAACTTAAAACGTCAATTTCTCGAAAGCAGCTTCGAGACTTCCTATTTTCAGCTTTTGATGCAGAATCAAACTATAAAAAAG